>NC_088193.1:3869813-4114813 GCF_028769735.1 Zonotrichia leucophrys gambelii | reverse complement strand
CTCACACAGAAAGCAGAACTCTCACTCTCTGATTCTTAACTGATCATCTGTTAAATTGATTTAGGTACAGGCAGAGCTCCCTCCACTCCAGGCCTTGATTCACTGGCTATCACAAGTGCCATTTGCTGTGAGAGCTGTAGGCATTAGGAACCAAAGAGGGGAACACTGATTTTCTTACCTAATTTCCCTTTCTGCTTGGCTTTCTCAAAGAAACCCAAACAGGCCGTGTTTAGGAAATTGCTGTGTGTTGTTGAGGGTGTCACTGAGATGCAGAATGAGGCAGCAGGGGAATAGGCTGAGAAGGTTTTGTTACAAAATCACTGCCTTTAGAAATCCTGACTCTTCAGTGAGAGGGAGGGAGAAACCTTCCAGCACTGAATAGCCATGGGCCACAGTGTGATATTCACATTTTATAAACAGAGATAGAGAGATATAATGCTCTCTCTCTCCCAGGATTTTTCCTGGGGAAGTCAGTGAGAAATATCAGAGAAGGGAATGAAAACAATTCTCATCTCTATTTGCTGCTCCTGTTGTTTGGCACATGTGGAATGTGTTATGGAGATTCTTTACCAAGAGTGATTTGTTAATTGGACTTTGCTGATGGTTGTTTTGGATTGATTGACCAATTGGGTCAAAGCTGTGTTGTGACTGACTGGAAAGGGTCATGGGTTTTTCTTTAGTATAGTTAATATAGAGTATAGTGTAAATATAATAGAATAGAATATATATAGAATAGAATAGAATATATATAGAGTGACTGACTGGAAAGGGTCATGGGTTTTTCTTTAGTATAGTTAATATAGAGTATAGTGTAAATATAATAGAATATATATATAGAGTAGAATACATATAGAATAGAATATAATATATATATATAGAATATAATATATATACAGAATATAATGTATAGAATAAATATAATAAATATAATGCAATTGTTCAGCCTTCTGAATGATGGAGTCATTGCTCATTATTCCCTGGCTTGGGGTCATCCGGCATTGATGCCACAGTTTCCCTATAAAAAGAGAATTAAACTCCTGGCACATCTCAGACAATGAGCATAAGCCCAGAGAGGATTTGCTAGCCCAAGATGAGCTTATTCTTTGTGCTTGTTCCCTGTGAATTATCCCTCCAAGCCCTCCACATTAACCCTGTCCTGTCCTTCCATACCCCTGCCAAGGGCAGCTGGGGCTAAAGGGAGCAGCAGCAGCATCCCCAACCATTCCCTGACATCCCCTCGCCTTCAATCCCATTTCCCAGCCCACCTGAACCCTCGGGGACAAGGCCTGGTGGGCAGTGGGTGCAGCTGGCAGCTCCTGGAAGGGTCAGCAGTTTCAATCCAAGGCCCTTCCATGGTTTCCCCTCTCCTCCAAGCCCTGGCTTGATTCCATCAGCAGCTCCAGGTGCCTCCTGCAGAGAAACCAAGCTCAGTAACTCAATTCTGATGTAATTAGAACCCTCCCATTAAATAATTAATTTCTGTGCTCCTCCAGTGCTGTCCAGGAGAAGGGTGAATGGGAGAGCTAAAGAGATCAGGATCTCATAGTTCAGCTATAAAACACAGGGGAGGGAACAGAAACAGGAATTCTGTTATTTCCAGTGCCTGTGGTTCAGTACAAACACAGACTATGCTGGAATTCAGTGTTCCTAAATCCAAGCCCCCCAGAGCAATCCCAAAGCCCTGAGGTGATAAGGAGTTGGGATTCCATCAGCAGCCTGAGATTCCCATGTTCTTTTCCATGCTTTGACTGATTTTAATGACACATAATCTGTGTATTTAGTGTTGCCTGCGTGAGAGAAATGCACAGCAATGGATTTCAGCAGTGGCAAAGTTAATCCCACTTTCTTTTTCTCTCTTCTCTTCAAATATCCATTTGGAGTTTGGGAAACCATTTGATGATCAGGTTCTGCAAAGCCTTAATTGGGAAGAGCAATTAATTCCAGGGGGATGTCAGCTTTTGGTCTCGGTGTACAACTGGCAGCAGGATTTTAAGTGAAAGATCATGTATGGAACTGGGGAGAGGAATGTGGTGCTTGGGAGGATATTAGGAACGCCTCAGCTGATCTTTAATCTCCATGATCTTTGAGACAGCAGGAGAATTGGAGTAGAAAGAGACAACAATTAGCTCTAACCATGCTAATAAAACTAATTTAGCCAGAAATGTCACTGTATGTTTTGAATTTCAAAACACCATTCTGTGCTAGATGTTTGAATTTCCTCTGCCAGCTCAGGAAGAAGCATTTTTAAGCAGGTGGAGGCAGAGCAGCCCAGAATGTTTGGAATTTTTTTTTTTTTTTTTAATTCTCTCCAGGTCACTTCTGCCCTGATGACCTCGAGGTCCCCCCATGCCCAGCTGGGAGCTTCAAGCCCAAGGAGGGAGTTCCCAACGCCAGCTCCTCGTGCTTGCCAGGTCTGTGTCCTCAAATTTTAATTTTGGGCCTTCTGAGCTCACCCAGCAGGTCAGGGATGATGAAAAACTCAGAAAATTTCTGGTTTTAAACTTATTTAACAGCAGCTTTGCACAGGAAGCACTTTTTAACACGCTTAGGGAACTTTTCCAGCACAGCCTCCTCACTCAGACTCCTTTCCAAGCTCTCTCCTGAGTGGGAACAGAGGAGGGACACAATGAAAGCTGAGCATCCCCTTTTCCTTTGGGAAAGGTTTTTAAATTTGTCTTTAAATACTCACAACAGTCCCCATCCCACTCTTGCATCCAGGGGAAATGAGGTTACAGATCAGGGGAAAATTTATATTATAACATCCAAAACAGCACAGGAATTTCTGCCTTCAGAAGCTGCTGAGGCCCTGCCCTTAAATTTAAACTTGCCAAGCAGATGAAGGAGTTTGTCATGTTTGTGATGTTCTAAGTGCTGCAAGGCTTCCCCAGATTTCCAGCTGTGCTGCTTCCTTCTAAATATTTTTGTTTGGCTTTGGTTTTCTAAGCCAGTAGAACTTTGTTTTGTACACACAGCACTGAGTCACCCTAATGACTGGGAAACGTGGGGAAAGCAATGAGATTTTCGTTTAGTTCTGGTGAAATTAGGTTTAAAAGGAAGAATAATAGAGGTTTGTTGGTCTCTTCTGGTATCAAATCTTTGCTTAGGCATGGAAAGGGAGATGTGGATTCATAACCACACGTGGCTGAAGCTCTCTCTGCCCGGGTTTGAGCATTTCAGTGTCTCTCACAAAGGTATAAAAATCCTTTTCTGTCCCTAAAAACACGGTGCAAATAGGAAAATAGAGGGAGATTCAGGGAATGAGCTCAATCCACCAACGTAAACCTTGGCCCAAGCCCAGAATGTTTTATCCAGGGTCACAAATCCCAGCCAGGAGCACAAATCTGGAGCTCAGGTCTCCCTTTGCATCTCTTGGGTTCTTCCCCTCATGTGCTAAGAAAATAATTATCTCCCTCAGATCAAGGCATTTCTTTGTCTATCTGAGCATTTCTTTTCCAGCAAATGACTCAGCTGCTAAACTGTCTTGACTGCTGAATGATTTTTCTTTGCTCAAAAGGCAAGTCCAGGAAATTGCTGCCTTCCACCCACTCCTGGAATTAAAAGCAGGAGTGCATTTCCGTGGTGCAGCAAGGAGCAAACCTCACATCTCATCAGGACAGCCAAATTCAACAGACAGGGCCGGTGGCATCTGAAAACAAAATCATTGTAGGAGCTACAGAGTAAATTAGAGTTTAAAAACTCTTTGGGTTTAATAATGTAAGCTGTTGTGCTGTGCTTTATATAATGTGTCACAGACATCTTTTATGAAAAATCTTTTCTTTAGGATTTTTCCTCCTGAGAAACTGAGAGGCCTCAGGAACAAAATGTAAACAATGGTTATCTGCTGCTGTGGAATGCAACAGGTGCATCTGGGATTGGCCCATGTTGGTTGTTTCTAATTAATGGCCAATCATGGTCAGCTGGCTTGGGCAGAGAGCCGAGACACAAACCTTTATCATTCTTTCTTTTTCTATTCTTAGCCAGCCTTCTGATGAAATCCTTTCTTCTATTCTTTTAGTATAGTTTTAATGTAATATATATCATAAAATAATAAATCAAGCCTTCTAAACATGGAGTCAGATCCTCGTCTCTTCCCCATTCCAAAATCCCCTGTGAACACGGTCACAATAATGATGTTGTCATCTCTCCTAAGGAGCACTTGGGAAGGCAGGATCATTCCTGATGCCGCAGGATACAGGGATGAGCTCTGAGAAGGCTCAGGATATTCCAAATATTGCCCTGGTGGTCTCGCTGTGCTCACCCCCTGCACTGCTGTGTGTCAAATGTGACAAACTTGTTTTCCACTTTGAATGTTTCATTTTACACTTATTGCACAGCAACAGGTCCAGTCTGGTCCTGCAGAAGACATAACTGTGACCGTGTTCACAGGGGTTCTTGGATGAGGGAAGAGACGAGGATCTGACTCCATGTTTCAGAAGGCTTGATTTGTTATTTTATGATATATATTACATTAAGTGTAATATAAGAGTAACAGAAGAGTAACATTAAGAGAGTCTGAGCCAGCTGGGCTGTGATTGACCATTAATTAGAAACAACCACATGAGACCAATCCCAGATGCACCTGTTGCATTCCACAGCAGCAGATAACCATTGTTTGCATTTTGTTCCTGAGGCCTCCCAGCTTCTCAGGAGGAAAAATCCTAAGGAAAGGATTTTGCATAAAAGATGTCTGTGACAGATAACAGCTGAGATTATCAGAGATAACAGGCTTGGACTGGCCAGAGGAGCTGTGTCCAGGCTTGGATTGCCCAGCTGGAGCAGCCTGGGGTGGTGGAAATGTCCCTGCCCGTGGCAGGGGTGGGATGGGCTGGGCTTTAGGGTCACAGAATCACAGAATGACCAGAATTCACAGAATGATGAGGTTGGAAAAGACCCTAAAGATCATCGAGTCCAACCCAGCCCCAACACCTCACCCGAACCCTGGCACCCAGTGCCACATCCAGGCTTTGTTAAACACACCCAGGGATGGCGACTGCACCACCTCCCTGGGCAGCCATTCCAGAACTTTATCACCCTTTCTGTAAAAAACTTCTTCCTAATATCCAACCTATATTTCCCTTGACTCAACTTCATCATTTCCAGCCCAAACCATGCTGGGATTTTCTGCTGTAAATCTGCTCCCTCACTGATCTCATATGAAGTGTCCAGGCAGCCACACTGTTCAATCTGTTCTGAACTTCATAATCTCCAGAAAGCCAAGCAAGAATTGGGAATTTGCTGCCCCTTTACCCACGAGGTTCTGTAAAATCCCTGTTTGCTGGTGGTGCAGATCCACATCAGGAAGTTTTTGTTAGCTTAAGCTGAGTTTTGAGTGGGTCCCACAGCTCCACGGGTTTGCAGCCCACTCAGGTGTGTTGGTTCAGCTGTGCTCAGTGCTGGGGAGTTTTACAGTCTGGAGAAATTCAGATTTCATCCTGCTGAGGTTCTCCCACCTGTGTGGTGTAAATGTGAGGAGGAAACAATGAGATTTCTCTGAGGGGTGACAGGGTGGAAGCCAGAGAGGGGAGATGATCCCAAAACTCACTTTGCACCCTGAGGAATCCCAGCCTGGCCCTGTGCCTTCAATCTGTGGAGGGGGAACCTGGATTTTAATGAATCCTGATATTTTTGGGGGGCTGTAAGGATCTGTTGCAGCTTGCAGAGGCACACATACCCACACCAGGGCATGACTGAGCCTTGACAAACAGGTTTGGAGCAGTGTCCACCCTGGCAGTTCTCCATCCTCATTTTCCCTTCCCTGGAATTGCTGTTTGCTTTAGGAAGGCCTGGCTCAGGGGAAGAGCAGTCACTCCTGGGCTGAATTTGTGTTTCCTTTATTTGGGAAGGTTTTGTAATGAAATGCACTTTCTAAATACTGCTAACAGCAGCCAGGGATCGTTGTTTTATTATGTATTGATCTTGCTTTAGGTTGCAACACGAGCATCTTTTGTTTAACACGTGGGGTTTTAGGGATGATCACAGCTCAGGCTGCTTGTCATCCCAGCAGCCTTGCACTGAGTTTATCTCCAGCCTGCAAAACCCCTGAATTCAGGCTGGAATCAGCCTGGTTTTCCTGGAAACCCCAGGCATGGTGATGGTTATCTGTACCTGCACCACAGGCTGTGCTCAGGCTGAAGGCTCTGTGTGTGCTTTAACACCTCTGTTCTTATCAGAGCAGCACAGAGCACAGGGGTTTACTGCTTCCAGGACTAAATTCAGCTAATCCAACACCACCACCTCCTGGCTTTGCAGGAATTTTATTCCCAGCGTGGATGAACCTCCATCAAATTTCCCTGCTGCGGGTGGAAGTGGAGGTGAAATATTTCGACCTCAGCAGGTCATAATCCCTTTCTGACCTCAAATCTCTCTCTCTTTAGGAGCTGGCTTGTGTCTGAAGTGCCCTGCTGGTTATTTCTGCCCTGCTGGAGCCACTTTCCCCGTGCCCTGCCAGCCAGGGACCCACAACCCTCTGCCAGGGCAGGACGAGGCTGCAGACTGCAGAGCCTGCCCTGCAGGGAGGGCTTGCACCCAGCCTGGCCTGGCCCAGCCTGACTCTGAGTGCTCAGCAGGGTAAGCCTGGATTGTTTCCTGCCCACTCCATGTCTGTGCCGGCATTTCACTTCCACGGCTTTTGCTTTCAGCAGTTTTTGCTGCTTTTTCCTGCTCGCCGTTCCCTCAGCTCACACAGCACGGAGGTGTTGCTGTCTCCTTGCACCAGGAATATTTTGGAAGCCTTCAGAGCTGTTTTACCTTGGTGGTGGCCTCCAAAACCTCCTTCAGGCCCTGCTGGTGGATTTACACAAAGAGATGTATAATATATAGTTTAGTATAGTAGAATATAGTATAGTATAGTATAATATAGTACAGTATAATATAGTATAGTAGAATATAATATAATATAGTATAGTATAATATAGTACAGTATAATATAGTATAGTATAATATAATTTAATATAGTATAGTAGAATATAATATAGTATAATATAGTATAGTATAGTATAATATAGTATGATATAGTATAATATAATTTAATACAGTATAGTATAATATAATATAATATAATATAATATAATATAATATAATATAATATAATATAATATAATATAATATAGTTTAGTATAGTATAGTAGAATATAATATAGTGTAGTATAATATAGTACAGTATAGTATAATATAGTACAGTATAATATAGTATAGTATAATATAGTGTAGTATAGTATAATATAGTATAATATTATTTAATACAGTATAGTATAATATAATATAGTATAGTATAATATAATATAGTATAATATAATTTAATACAGTATAGTATAATATAATATAGTATAGTATAATATAATGTATAATATAATAGTAAATTAGCCATCTAAGAACATGGAGTGAGATTCATCATTCCTCCTTTCGTTGGAGGACCCCAAAAAGCCCACCCAGGTGCTGTGCTGCGTTTCAGGTACGTGTGCCCCACGGGCTCTGCCAGCCCCCATGCCCCCAGCAATGCCTGTCCTCCAGGAACTGTTGGCAACCACTTGGACCTCTTTGACAAATCCCAGTGTGAGCCCTGCCCTGCAGGGTTTGTCTGTGCCAGAGGTACGTGGTTGTGACAAAAACCATGCTCACTTTTGTCATATTTTCTGGAAAAAAATCCCTTTGCCCAGGATTTCTCTCCTGGGAAGCTGAGAAGCCTCAGAGAAAAAGGAAAACAATAATTATCTCATTTGCTTCTCCTGTGTTTTGCTGCTTTGGAATGTGGTTGGAGATTGTTTATCCAACAGATGATTGTTTGATTGGTTTCATGTCAATTGTTTTAACTCAATGGTCAATCACAGCCAAGCTGTATTGGGACTTTAAAAGGAGTCACAAGTTTTCATTATTATCTTTTTAACCTTCTCTAAGTATCCTTTCTGTATGCTTTACTATGGTTGAGTACAGTATTCTTTAGTATAATATAGTATCATAAAATAATAAATTAGCCTTTTGAGAACATGGAGTCACATTCCTCATTCCTTCTATCATCTGGGAACCCCGCAAATGCGACACACTTCCGAGAATTTCAAGGGATTTATTAAACCTTTATTTAAAGATTTATTATTAAAATGATATAATAATAATAGTAATAATAATAATAATAATTATAGCCTTAGGTATTTCTATTTCTACTTTACTTATGCATATATTTATACTTATATTTATATGTATATTATTTATATTTTATGTATATTATTTATATTTATATTTATTATCTGAAATAGAGAAAAGGCACAAAATGAGGGGAAAATTTAACTCAGGGCTGCCCACAAACAGCTGAAAACTCTGAGAACTGGGTTCTGCAATGCCACCACGCCACCCTTAGCTGCTCTTACATTTCCCTTGTTGTTTGCACAGGAACTGGGGGGCAGCAGAAGCCTCCCAGCCCGTGCCCGGTTGGGCACTACTGCCCAGCTGGCACCAGGCCCCTGGCACAGCTCAGGTGTGCCCCGGGCACCTGGAGCAACAGGAGCAGCCTGGCCTCGGCCCGGGAGTGCTCCCCGTGCCCCCCGGGCTGGTTCTGCCTGGGGGGAGCCCCCGCACCCAGCGGCAGATGCAGCTCAGGCCACTACTGCCCCCAAGGTAGGGAGGCTTCGTTAATTTTTGGGAGGTATCATTCATTTTTGGGAGATTTCATTCATTTTTGGGGAGGTTTCGGTAAGTTTTGGGAGGTTTCGGTAAGTTTTGGGAGGTATCATTCATTTTTGGGAGGTATCATTCCTTTTTGGGAGGTATCATTCCATTTTGGGAGATTTCATTCCATTTTGGAGGTTTCGGTAATTTTTGGGAGGTTTCGGTAATTTTTGGGAAGTATAATTAATTTTTGAGAGATTTCATTCATTTTTGGGAGATTTCATTCATTTTTGGGGAGGTTTCGGTAAGTTTTGGGAGGTATCATTCCATTTTGGGAGGTATCATTCATTTGTGGGAGGTATCATTCCATTTTGGGAGATTTCATTCCATTTTGGGAGATTTCATTCCATTTTGGAGGTTTCGGTAATTTTTGGGAAGTATAATTAATTTTTGAGAGATTTCATTCATTTTTGGGAGATTTAATTAATTTTTGGGGAGGTTTTGGTAAGTTTTGGGAGGTTTCGGTAAGTTTTGGGAGGTATCATTCCATTTTGGGAGATTTCATTCATTTTTGGGAGGTTTCGGTAATTTTTGGGAGGTTTCGGTAATTTTTGGGAAGTATAATTAATTTTTGAGAGATATCATTCATTTTTGGGAGATTTAATTAATTTTTGGGGAGGTTTCGGTAAGTTTTGGGAGGTATCATTCATTTGTGGGAGGTATCATTCCATTTTGGGAGATTTCATTCCATTTTGGGAGGTATCATTCCATTTTGGGAGATTTCATTCCATTTTGGAGGTTTCGGTAATTTTTGGGAGGTTTCGGTAATTTTTGGGAAGTATAATTAATTTTTGAGAGATTTCATTCATTTTTGGGAGATTTAATTAATTTTTGGGGAGGTTTCGGTAAGTTTTGGGAGGTTTCAGTAATTTTTGGGAGGTATCATTCATTTCTGTGAGATTTCATTCATTTTTGGGAGGTTTTGTTAATTTTTTGCCTTTGTAAATTCTGATAATTTATCATTTGATTTATCAGTGTATTTTTTGCACCATGGATAGCACGGTGCAAAATTTGCAAAATTGTCCCTTCTATATAAATAAATATATATATAAATAAATAAATATATATTATATTATATATATATTATATAATATTTTTATATATATAAATATTATATATTATATATATATTTATATATAAATATTATATATATATAAATATATATTTACTTCTATATAAGTAAATTTTATATTCTTTGAACAGAGCGTGTTTGTCCTGTTAATTTTTTGCCCCCCTATTATATGCAAAGAATTAAAATGCCCAATTAAAATGCACCTGGTGCAACCAACCATTCTAAATTTGAATTTTTCTGCAGAAATTCTGCAATTGCTGCTAAATGCTGATTTTTTTTTGTTGTTATCACACAAATGAAACATAAAATCAAAAATGCTGATTTATTTGTTCTTATCAGACAAATGAAACAGACAACCAGAAATGCTGAAATTTTTTGTTATTATCAGACAAATGAAACAGACAAAAATGCTGATTTTTTTTGTTGATATCACAGAAATGAAACAGACAACTAGAAAAGATGAATTTTTTGTTGTTATCACACAACTGAAACTGATAATCAAAAATACTGATTTTTATATTATTATTGTTTTGATTTTTTTTGTTGTTATCATAGAAGTGAAATTGGCAATCAGAAATCCTGATTTTTTTTTTTTTGTTGTTATCAGGCAAATGAAACAGACAACCAGAAATGTTGAAATTTTTTGTTATTATCAGACAAATGAAACAGACAAAAATGCTGATTTTTTTATTGACATCACACAAATGAAACAGACAACTAGAAATGATGAATTTTTTGTTGTTATCACACAACTGAAACTGATAATCAAAAATACTGATTTTTATATTATTATTATTTTGATTTTTTTGCTGTTATCATGGAAGCGAAATCGACAATCAGAAATCCTGATTTTTTTTGTTGTTGTTGTTATCAGGCAAATGTAACAGAAAATCAAACATGCTGATTTTTTTTTGGTTGTTATCACACAAATGAAACATAAAATCAAAAATGCTGATTTATTTGTTCTTATCAGACAAATGAAACAGACAACCAGAAATGTTGAAATTTTTTATTATCAGACAAATGAAATAGACAACCAGAAATGCTGAAATTTTTTGGTATTATCAGACAAATGAAACAGACAACCAGAAATGTTGAAATTTTTTATTATCAGACAAATGAAATAGACAACCAGAAATGCTGAAATTTTTTGTTATTATCAGACAAATGAAACAGACAACTAGAAAAGATGAACTTTTTGTTGTTATCACACAACTGAAACTGATAATCAAAAATACTGATTTTTATATTATTATTATTTTGGGTTTTTGTTGTTATCATACAAGTGAAATTGGCAATCAGAAATCCTGATTTTTTTTTTTGTTGTTGTTGTTATCAGGCAAATGAAACAGACAACCAGAAATGTTGAAATTTTTTATTATCAGACAAATGAAACAGACAACCAGAAATGCTGAAATTTTTTGTTGTTATCACACAACTGAAACTGATAATCAAAAATACTGATTTTTATATTATTAATATTTTGTTTTTTTGTTGTTATCATACAAGTGAAACTGACAGTCAGAAATCCTGATTTTTTTTGTTGTTGTTATCAAACATGCTGATTTTTTTTTGGTTGTTATCACCTCGAGCAGTGCTTTTTTAGTACGAATTTACAAGTGAACAATTAACAGCCTTCCTGCCTTTGGTGTTTGAAGCTGTGTTGATATTTGGGGTGGATCTCTGCTCTCTCTCTGGCACAGGCAGCTGGAGCAGCGCGCAGTTCCCCTGCCCTGCAGGCACCTTCAGCACCAGGCTGGGCAGGGCTGGGGTTCAGGATTGCTCTGCCTGCCCTGCCGGAGCCTTCTGCCCCCCTGGCACCTCCAAACCTGTGCTGTGCCCGCCGTAAGTGCAGCACCAGGGACAGTGTGGCGTTTTTGTGGTTGTTTGTTTGTGGCATTTCGTGGCGCTTCTGGGTTTAATTATTGTTTTGCTGCTCTTGGAGTGATAGAAGTTCCCTTCGCCTCATGTGTCACCAAGGTCAAGGCAAATTTTGTCAGAATTGCAGAAAGGGAATATTTCCTCTAATCAGAGCACCAAGATTTCAGGATAGAGGCGCACTGCTGATGCCTTAAGATTTGAGCTTTTATAATTTTCATCTATTTGTAAGCCTGCAGTTCTTTGGTGTAGAACTCCAAACTCCACACACAGTGGGAGCTGCTGCTTCCCCATTTGGGGCAGACACAGCAATTCCTCTCCAGGATTTCAGCTTTTATATTTTATATTTTCCATCTATTTGAAAGAGATTATATTATATTTAATACTAATACTAATGTTGCTACTCCTACTGCCACCAATAATAATAAATTATATTTAATAATAGTATATTTTACATTTTCTATCTATTTGAAAGAGATGATATTATATTTAATACTAATGCTACTACTACTACTACCAATAATAACATTATATTTAATAACAGTATATTATTATTTTTCACATATTTGTAACCCTGCAGTTCTTTAGTGCAGAACTCCAAACTCCACACACAGTGGGAGCTGCTGCTTCCCCATTTGGGGCAGACACAACAATTCCTCTCCAGGATTTTAGCTTTTCTATTTTCCATCTATTTGAAAGAGATTATATTATATTTAATACTACTACTAACAATGATAATAAATTGTATTTAATAATAGTATATTATTATTTTTCCATCTATTTGTAACCCTGCAGTTCTTTAGTGTAGAACTCCAAACCCCACACACAGTGGGAGCTGCTGCTTCCCCATTTGGGGCAGACACAACAATTCCTCTCCAGGCCTGGCAATCAAGGACACCTCACTGCCTCAGGGCCCAGAGATGGAAACAAAAGGGAGTTGGGGGCAGCAAACTTGGGGTCAATGACTTCATTAGCTGAAGCTGGAATTGGCAGATTGACCCCCAAAATGCAAATGGACCAAACTTATAAAAGTGTGAAACCTGTGACCCATTGTCCATTTTTGGGTGGGTTTTGTCTGTCCTAAATGTACCTGAAGGCCCTTCAATAAATAGAACTGCTTTTTATTCCCTTAATTTTGCCTGGCCTCTATTTTTAGGCAGCCCAAAAAGGCATCACAGTATTTCCTTTCCTTGCCTGGCCGCTGTCTGAGTGTCTCTGTGCTGTTTCTCCCCAGAGGATCCTTTCGCGCGGCCCCTGGAGCGGAGCTGGCTGCAGACTGCACCCCCTGTCCTGGGGGCCAGCACTGCCCCGAGCTGGGCACGGTCACCCCCCGAGCCTGCGGGGCTGGCAGCTTCTCCGTGAGTAGCCATCCGTCTGTCCTGCCGTCCGTCTGTCCTGCCTTCCATCTGTCCTGCCTTCCGTCTGTCCTGCCTTCCGTCTGTCCTGCCTTCCGTCTGTCCTGCCTTCCCTTCACACAAGGGGAGCACAAGGAGAGCTCCCAGGGGAGGCTGAGGCTGGGAGTGCCCCCAGGGAGGTGTCGCAGACATCTTTTATGGAAAATCCTTTCCTTAGGATTTTTCCTATTGAAGCTGAGAAGCCTCAGGAACAAAATGGAAACAATGGTTATCTGCTGCTGTGGAATGCAACAGGTGCATCTGGGATTGGTCTCATGGGGTTGTTTCTAATTAATGGCCAATCACAGTCAGAGCCCAAGCCACAAACCTTTGTTATCATTTCTTCTTTTTCTATTCTTAGCCAGCTTTCTGATGAAATCCTTTCTTCTATTCTTTTAGTATAGTTTTAATGTATTATATATCATAAAATAATAAATCAGCCTTCTGAAACATGGAGTCAGATCCTCGTCTCCTCCCTCACCCTGGGCTCCCGGTGAACACCACCACAGACCTCAGGGACGTTGGCATTGCCATTTTTGTGGCACATTTGGCCCTGGCAGGGAGCAGACAGCTCGGTTTCCCTCCTGCTCAGAAGGAGGTGTTGGGTGGGCTGGGATTAAACTCTCAGCTGGTTTGGGGAGGGAAAGCAGCAGGGTGGAGTCACAGAAGGGGACAGGACGGCACAACTATTCCCACCAACAGGTTTGATTCATATTTATGTGCCCCAAATCTCTAATTAATTGTCCTGCTAATTGCCCCTGTAGGCTCACACGGGTGTGCAGGGCTGTTCAGTGCCCCAGAAAGGGACTCAGGCTCCTTTCTGTTCCAGGCGCCGGGCTCAGCCTCCTGCCTGCCCTGCAGGGTCGGGCACGTCTGTGCCAGGGAGGGCACCAGCCTGGAGGTGATGCTGGCCATGGAGTGCCCAGCTGGGCTCCTGTGCCCGCAGGGACAGGCACACGTCCCAGATGGCACCGCCAACGCCTGCCCGCAGGGACACTTCTGTCCCCAGGGAGATGCCGTGAGTGACTGCGCTCTGGGGACTCGCTGTGCCCTCGGACTGGGATCGCTGCTGCGGGAAAACCTTCCCTGATAATGTTGTGTTACTGATGTCTGCTCTCTTTGTGTGTTCACAGACCTGTGCAGTGTTTGCCACATATAAAACTGTTAATAATATAAATATATTAATTTATATAATAATATATAATATAATAAGGCTGATTATTATATTATATTATATTATATTATATTATATTATATTATATTATATTATATTATATTATATCATATTATATCATATTATATCATATCATATATCATATTATATCATATCATATTATATTACATCATATTATATTACATCATATTATATTACATCATATTATATTACATCATATTATATTACATCATATTATATTACATCATACCATATTATATCATACTATATTATATTATATTATATTATATTATATTATATTATATTATATTATATTATATTATATTATATTATATTATATTATATTATATTATATTATATTATATTATATTATATTATATTATATTATATTATATTATATCATATGTTATATTATATTATATTATATTATATTAGTTAATATAATAATATGTAATAATATAATACATTATATAAAAAACAGGTTAATAATATAATATCAATTAATATAATCTAATAATATATATAATATAATAGATAATCTAATAGGCCATGTTAATAAAATAATAGCAACTATTATTTAGTAATATAAAATATTCAAAGAATTATTTATTTCTATAAATATCAATATTATATAAATAATACTTAAATTTTATTATGAATATTTATTATTTATTTTTAATTATTTTTATATATTATTTCCATCTATTTTTATATATGTGATTATATATATTATATTTATTCTATATATATATAGATAGATAATAATATATAATCATTAATAGATAATCTAATAAGCCATGTGAATAAAATGATAATAACTATAATTTTATTAATATAAAATATTTAAAATAATTATTTATTTATATAAATATCAATATAATGAAATAAAATATAAATAGAATATAGTTTTTAATATAAATATTTATTTAATTTTTATTATTTATATATATCTTATTTTTATTCATATTTTATATATTATAATATATATTATATATATAATAATAGGATAGATATATTCTATATATAATATAGAATGCAATAATGTATAATAGCATAATAATTATTATATAATAACATACAATAATATATTATTATATTATTATATTTTTATATAATATTATATATTATTATAGATTATTATAGGTTATTATATATAATATTAATATATTATATATTATTATATATTAGTATATAATATATTGTTATATATTATTATTATTATTATATATTATTATTATATATAATAATAATAATATATAATAATAACTGTCAGTAATATAAGAATAAATAATAACTAATAATAATATCACTGGGATAACATTTTCTGAGAAGCTGCACACAATTATCCTGAGCTGTTTTCACGGATTTATCCGCTCTCCCTTGGCCTTGTGGGTTGCAGGACTCACTTCAGGGTGTCAAATCCCATTTTTTGTTGCACTTCCAGGCCCAGCCTTGCCCCAACGGCACCTACAGTGAGCAGAGGGGGCTCAGCAGCGCTGCTGGGTGCTCGCCCTGCCCTGCAGGGAGCTTCTGCTACACTGATGGGACAGAGAATTCCTCAGGAATTCCTCACCCTGTAAGTACAGCCCAGCTTCTCCCAGATTTTCACCCCAAAATTCTTACCCCAGGCTGCATCTGGAGCCAACTTTGTTCTTGGTACAAGTCTTTATTTATTTCTGTCTTTATTTTGCCTTCTGCCTGTCAGTGCAGGCTGGGAAAGAGGGTTCAAAGGTGGGGAATTGCTGCTGCTCCTCATCTGATGAGTTTTGGGGATTTTTCATTGCATTGTTTTGTCCCAGGGAAGAATGAACCTGTCAAATATTAATAGCTGTTAAAAAAAAATAAAGGGAATAAAAAAATGCAGATGGATTCTCTTCCACATGGATGAATCCATGGGTTTATTGAAGAATAAGGTGATAATTCTGTCCCAGTTAGAGCTTTTCTCCAAATGTGGAAGAGCATCTTCCTCACAACAGGCAAAACTTGCAAGACTTGCCTCAATGCCAAGCTTTTACCCTAAACCCAATTTTCCTACAGTAATTATCCCACATGGTCAGAATTTCACTGGTAAATTCCCTTTCTTCCCCTCTTTCCTATCCCATCTGCTTGCAGTGAGGAAACAGCAGTGAGGAATTGCTGCTGCTCCTCCATCTGATGAGTTTTGGGGATTTTTCATTGCATTGTTTTGTCCCAGGGAAGAATGAACCTGTCAAATATTAATAGATGTTAAAAAAAAAATAAAGGGAATAAAAAAATGCAGATGGATTCTCTTCCACATGGATGAATCCATGGGTTTATTGAAGAATAAGGTGATAATTCTGTCCCAGTTACAGCTTTTCCCCAAGCGTGGAGGAGCAGAACAGGCAAAACTTGCAGGGCCTGTCTTGATGCCAAGATTTTGCCCCAAACCCACATTCCCTACAGTAATTATTCCACATGGTCAGAATTTTACTGGTAATAGTTTAATTTCCCTTTCTTCCTTTCTTCCCTACCCCATCTGCTTGCAGTGAGGAATTGCTGCTGCTCCTCATCTGATGAGTTTTGGGGTTTTTCATTGCGTTGTTTTGTCCCAGGGAAGAATGAACCTGTCAAATATTGGATTCTCTTCCACATGGATGAATCCATTGGTTTATTCAAGATAAGGTGATAATTCTGTCCCAGTTTCAGCTTTTCTCCAAGTGTAGAAAAGCATCTTCCTCACAACGTTACAGGCAAAACTTGCAGGGCTTGTGTGGATGCCAAGATTTTACCCTAAACCCACTTTTCCTACAGTAATTATCCCCAATGGTCAGAATTCTACTGGTAAATTCCCTTTCTTCCTTTCTTCCCTACCCCATCTGCTTGCAGTGAGGAAACAGCAGTGAGGAATTGCTGCTGCTCCTCATCTGATGAGTTTTGGGGATTTTTCATTGCATTGTCCCAGGGAAGAATGAACTTGTCAAATATTAATAGCTGTTAAAAAAGGATAAAAAAAATGCAGATGGATTCTCTTCCACATGGATGAATCCATGGGTTTATTGAAGAATAAGGTGATAATTCTGTCCCAGCTTTTCTCCAAGTGTGGAAGGGCATCTTCCTCACAACGGACAAAACTTGCAGGGCAAGATTTTACCCTAAACCTATCTTGCACACAGTAATTATTCCCAATGGTCAGAATTTTACTGGTAAAAGTGTAAATTCCCTTTCTCCCTTCCTCCCTACCCCATTTGCTCGCAGTGAGGAAACAGCAGGTTGTTCAAATTGCAGGTGGAGCTGAACAGACTGGACAGAAGCAGCCGAGGCTGAGTGTTTGTGTTGTGTTTTGTTTGCAGACAGGGGATTGCCCAGCTGGTTACCTGTGCCCTGCAGGCACTGGGTTCCCCTTCTCCTTCCCCTGCCCGCCTGGCAGCTTCTGGGACAACTCCAGCACGGGGGGACGAGGGGTTTGCAAGCCAAGCCCAGCCGGGCACTTCTGTGACTCCCCTGCCATGACACAGCCCAAGCTCTGCCCAGCAGTGAGTGCATTTCCTTGGGTTTGATGGGAATGAGGGATTTGTCTTTACAAACAAGCTGGTAGAGAAAACCAGCACTCAGATGGGAAGGATTTTATTGATTGATGAAGGAAAAAAAGATATTTGCTTTTACAAATAAAAAGTAGGTTTGCTAGGAAATGAAATTGGATATTGAAAGATGAAAGAAACAATGGAGAAAAACCCTAAATTCCATAAGAATTAAAAATTAAAAGGGAGGGTTATACATTAGAGGGGAATCTTTGGAATCAGGTGTTCTGGGAAGTCTGAACCTCTCAAGTACCTCAGCCAATAGGGGAAAAAACCCCTAAATTACATAAGAATTTAAAATTAAAAGGGAGGGTTATATATTAAAGGGGAATCTCTGGTGTCAGGCATATTGGGGAGTTGGAACCTCTCAAGTCCCTCAGAAATGGGGAAAGAGAGAAGGGAAATGTGGCTGGAAATTGGGATTAAAAGGAGGCTGCATCCTCCAAAAATTGGAGAGACCCCAGGGGATGCCCCATGGCCTCTGCCTTGATTGGAATAAAGTTCCAGGACTGCTCTGTCTCCTTTTTGGACATCAACCCCTGGTGTTTGGGGATTAATTTTCATGGAAGAAGCTGCTCTGGGGGATTTATTCCATAGAAAATCCTTGCTTGTAGACACCTGGCTTTGTTTTGTAGGGTTTTTACTGCGCTGAAGGCAGCTCCAAGCCCGAGCCCTGCCCGGAGGGGACATTTGGTGACAGGCAGGGGCTGTCCGGACCCTCGGGGTGCAGCCCCTGTGCTCGGGGCTCCTTCTGTGCTGCCCCAGGACAGACTGGCCCCAGTGGGCCCTGCCAGGCTGGATTTTACTGCCAGGGCAGGGCTCTGACTCCAGTAAGTGCCACTGATGAGTTTTGCTCCTCTTCTTCTTTTTTTGCGTTGTTTTATTTTCCCCACTGTGGTGCCCGTTTTGAACCCAGTGATTTGGACAATCACAATTTTGTGCTGCTCACGCTCAAGTTTATGGCAAAAGGACCCTCAAAGGCAGTGTGGCCATGTCATATTTTTCCCCTTTCTACACTGACACCTTCGTAAATAAAAAGTCACCAGGTAAAAAGTCCAGTGGGTGTGAATCAGTGTAAAATTTCATCTCTATTTATTCTCTTTGAATTTCCTTCACTCAGTGTTTTCTGTTCTTTACACAAGAGCATGTCTTTATTTTTTTTTCTTTATTATCTGCATCACTTTAATGCCTTAAATACTTAACCTCATTTTCTCCCCCCCCTTTTTTTTTTTATGATCTTTTTCCCATTTTCAGTGGCCCACGGACGGTGTGACCGGAGCTGTGTGTCCTGCTGGCTCCTACTGCCCCTCTGGCTCTGCCTTCCCCATCCCCTGCCCTGCAGGGACCTTCAGCAACACCAGCGGGCTCAGGAGCCTGCAGGAGTGCTTGGATTGCCCACCTGGGTGAGTGTCCAGCTTTGGAAGCAAACAGGTCTCTAAAATTCCAGGGACTTATTTTTTTGCATTGGGATTGAGCTATCCAATGGGGAAAAAAACCCCAAAAAAAGGCATTATTGCTACCTAAGTTTGTTTTTTTTCCCAACTTAGCTTATATTGTGATGGAATAAACAACCAAGCCCCCTCAGGACTTTGTGAACCTGGTTACTTCTGCACAGGAGGAGCCAAAAGTGCTCTGCAGCACGTGGTGATGGAGGGACATTATTCCCTAGCAGGAGCTTTCAAAGCAGAGCCGTGTCCCCTGGGCACCTTCCAGCCTGTGAGTACTCAGGGTTCCAGCCTGGGGGGTCAGCAGAGCCCTGGGAAACTGTGAAAATGTGTGAGTAGAAATTCCTGAGGTGTTTGGAAGCTTGAAAAAAAGGGGGTTTGGGGGATTGCTGCTAATTTGGGTAATCACCACCTGCTTTGCTTTTACCCTGCAACAGAGGAAGAACCAAAAGCCTTTGGGTGAAGACACCAGATCCACCAGTCCAGGGCTGCTGCCTGCACCTTGTTTTGCACTTTTTGTTGAGTTTTCTTGCACAGTACAAATTGGGAAGGGCTGCTGAGTCTTTGGCCTGGCAGGGGTGAATTTTGCATTTCCCTCGCTTCTGTGATGACCAGGGCTGTGCCTGCCACTGCTTTAGTACTGCAGATACCCCAAATTCGTGGCTTTTGGACTGCAGGTCATTCCCTCCAGCGTTTATTTTGCAGCAGGGACTCCCTGGGAGTTGGTAGAACACACAAAGTTTATTTATTCTCATGGTTAGCAGCAATATCCCACCCCTGGGTAAGTGGGTGGGACCATAAAATATGCAGACATATTTTATGAAAAATCCTTTCCTTAAGATCTTTTTCTCCTGAGAAGCTGAGAAACAAAATGCAAACAATGGTTATCTGCTGCTGTGGAATGCAACAGGTGCATCTGGGATTGGTCTCATGTGGTTGTTTCTAACTCATGGCCAATCACAGTCAGCTGGCTCAGACTCTCTGGTCAGTCACAAGATTTTATTATCATTCCATTCCTTTCCTTTCTATTCCTTTCAAGCCTTCTGATGAAATAATTTTCTCTCTATTCTTTTAGTATAGTTTTGGTATATAATTTTCTTTTAATATAATATAAATAATAAAATAATAAATCAGCCTTCTGAACCATGGAGCCAAGATTCTCCTCCCTTCCCTCACCCTGGGAACCCCACCACAGGTAACAGCAATTCCCCAGCCCTGCCAGGCTCTGTGTTCTCTTTCAGGGCCGTGCTCAGTCTCTCTGCAGGGATTGCCCTGAGGGGACTTTCTGCAGTGAGCCAGGCCTGGCTGCCCCCCAGGACTGTCCCAAAGGCCATTTCTGCCCGGCTGGCAGCTCCGTGCCTCTCCCATGCCCCATGGTAAGAGTCAAACACGGATTTGTTTCCCAAGCAGCGACTTCAAGGAGGGTTCCCTCCCTGGGCAGGTGTGCCCAGGACACAGGGGAAGCCTGTGGTACAAGAGGGGCTCCTCTCTTCTTGATGGACTGAGGGTTGATTATCTGAGGGGTGGTAACTGGGTTGAGAGTCTAAGGTTCTGTTTTGTGTGGTGGTGGAAATTGGGGGGAAAGGAGGAGGAATGGTTTTGGGAGGTTTTCATTCTGAGTGCTGTGTGTTCCTTTTTTCATATTGTAAGTTAATAAAGTTCTTTTCCTTTATTCCTAAGCTGGAGCCTTGCTCTATTTCTGATCTATGAGCTTTGCTCTGTTTCTGGGCACATCTCACAGCAGACACTGGGGAGATTTTATTTCCATGGGGGCACTGGCATTGTGCTGGTGTCCAACCATGCCAGCAGGGCGTGCAGTGGCTGTCTCTGTGCAGGGAAGTTTCTCGGATGTGGAGAGGGCAGGATCCTGCCAGCCCTGTCCTGCAGGGATGTTCTGCAGCAGGGCTGGGCTGCCTGGGCCAGAGGGGCACTGCCAGCCTGGCTATTACTGCACTCGAGGCTCCAGCACCTCCTCACCCGTGAGTGATGAATATTTTACATTTCTCAGCACCTTCTAGCTCCACCAAAGCTCCCACAAACCATAATAAATTTAATTTCAATTCCCTTCAGGTGGGGCTGCCCTTTGGAGATCTTTGCCCACGAGGACATTACTGCCCAGCTGGCACTGGGCACCCCAATGCGATGCCATGTCCTGCTGGCACCTGGAATGGCCAGAGAGGAGCCCAGGATGTCACCTGGTGCCTGCCCTGTGCCCCTGGGTTCTTCTGCAACGTGTCTGGCCAGGATGCTCCTGGGGGACTTTGTGCACGAGGTGAGACAAAGACAGAATTCACAGGATCGCAAAATTCACAGAATCACAGAATCACCAGGTTGGAGGAAACCCTAAAGATCATCGAGTCCAACCCAGCCCCAGCACCTCAACTAAACCCTGGCACCCAGTGCCACATCCAGGCTTTGTTAAACACACCCAGGGATGGGGACTGCACCACCTCCCTGGGCAGCCATTCCACAACTTTTATCACCTTTCTGTATAAAACTTTTTCCTGATATCCAACCTGTATTTCCCTTGGTGCAGCTTCTTAGAAATGGGTTTTGATTTGGGGGAAGAGCTCCAGCGTTTTCTGTTTTCAGGCTATTACTGCACGGGGAGGACCAAGACTGCAAAGCCAGAGGATGGCGTCACTGGAGATCTCTGTCCTCGGGGACATTTCTGCCCTGCAGGCTCAGCAGCACCTTCCCCCTGCCCCAGTGGGGAATACAGCAATGCCACAGGTCAGGAGCTGCAGAAATGGAACAGTTCCAGGTCAGGAACTACAGAAATGCAGAGGTCAGGAGCTGCAGTTTTACAGCAGGAGCTGCAGCAGTGCTGCAGGTCAGGAGCTGCAGAAATGCCCCAGGTCAGGAGCTGCAGCTTTGCAACTCCAATGTGCTCAGGGGAGATGGAAACTCTGCTCGTAGCTTTTGTTGATATCCAAGAAGGTCCTGAAAGCTGCTGGCCACTGGGAATATTCAGATATTTCAGGGAGTGGGGTAGAGAAGGGGTGGAGCAGGGATGTTTTGTTGTTTTTTCCCCTGGTGTCACACAAGGAATGTGTTTCCCCCTGCAGCAGCCCATGTGGTTTTAGGTTTGTGGCCGGGGCACTCAGTGTAGCAGGGCTGGCAGCAGTTCCAGCTTTCCCTCTGCTCCTCCTGCCACCTAATGGGGACACGTGGAGCTGACTCGGGCTGCTGGAGTGGAGTTTGCTGAGCTAAATACTCCTAGGAGAAATCCACATTTGAGGCCAGTTACAGAGGGAGAGCATAAAAAATAGCTTTATTTCAATTTCTGCTTCTTTAAGTGCACAGCCAGGCAGGGGGAAGCTGTGCACGTGGTATTTTCCTTCCATTTCATTCCATGCTTCCTTTTTAATTCCTATTTTCCCCTCCCAGGTCAAGACAAATGCCTTCCTTGTCCTGCTGGGTTTCACTGCTCAAAGGGGCTCCGGCGCCGCTGCCCTCCCGGCTTCTACTGCCCCCAGAAAACTGGGATCAGTTTTTATCCTTGTCCTCCTGGCACTTACAACCCCTCCTACGGCCTGAGCCATGCTGAGAGGTGCCAGCAGTGCCCTGCAGGTGAGGAAATGCCCTCTTGGGACCTGTCTGAGAGGGTGGTGATCTCTCTGCAGCTCTCTTCCCCATCCTCTGATGGGTTTTGGCCTCCAGGAAATGAAAACATCAAAATCCGCAGTCAAAGGAGGATCTTGGTGCAAGAGCAAGTGTCCCCACAGGTTTTTGAAGGCTCTGCAGTGTCACTGTGATTTTTTCTGAAAAATCTCCTTTGCTCAGGATTCTTCTCCTGGGAAGCTGAGAAGCCTCAGAAGAAAAAGAAAAACAATAATTATCTGATTGCTTCTCCTGTGTTTTGCTGGTTTGGAATGAGGTTTGGAGATTGTTTATCCAATAAGGTTGTTGTTTGATTGGTTTCATATAAATTGTTTTTACTTAATGACCAATCATAGTCCAGCTGTGTCAAGACTCTGGAGAAAGTCACGAGTTTTCATTATCAATCTTGTTAACTTTTCTGTCTGTACCCTTTCTCTATTCTTTAGTATAGATATATTATAATATAACATGATATGATATGATATGATATACCATAATATAATATATGATATACCATAATATAATATATGATATACCATAATATGATATAATATACATAATATGATATATATAAAAAATTAGCTATCTAGTAACATGGAGTCAGATTTCTCAATTCCTCCTTTGTCCTGGAGACCCCACAAATACCACACTGCAGAAGGGTTTGGTTCACACTCAGGGCTTCCCAGAGGAGCATGAGCTGAATTAGGAAGGGGTTCTGTCCCAGTTGTGCTGATACTGAGGGATTTGAGTTCTCAGAGTCTTCCCTTTGCCTTCCAGAAGTACAGGCAGCACAGCAGAGCTCTCCTGGGGTTTTTGGTTTTTATTCTCCCAGTTTGCTGATTCTCTTTTTCCTCTGTGTTCCTCCAGGAATGTTCTGTGGAGAATGGGGATTGTCCTCTCCCAGTGGTCCCTGCTGGCCCGGATTCTTCTGCACAGCAGGTACAGAATTTAGGCTTCAGAGGGCAGAAAGAGTGAGAAGGTGGGGATCTGTGGCCTTTATGGTCCTTGCTGTTATTTATTTCATTCCATTATTGATTTCTGGCTTTATTGTCATGGGCTACAAACAGCTCCTCTCTTCTTTCACCTATAGAAATGATTCTCTGGCCCTTATGGTCCTTGCTGTTATTTATTTCATTCCATTATTGATTTCTGGCTTTGTTGTCCTGAACTGCCACCAGCTCCTCTCTTCTCTCACCTCTGGAAGGGGCTCTTTATCCATGGGGACCAAACTTGCCAAATGAGAAACAACCCAAATAATTCAGGATGCTTTTGCTTTATCTTCCTCGTGCAGGAGCAAGTGTCCCCAACCCCAGTGGAGCCACAAACACGAGCAGTGGTGGCCCCTGCCCTCCTGGACACTTCTGCCCAGCTGGCACCAGTATCCCCCAGCCGTGCCCTGTGGGCACTTACTCACACAGGTGAAGCTCTGCTGATGCCAATTTTTATTTTATTTTCATTTTTGTCTATCCACCACTCCTCTAAGCAATGAAGTGCAGCTCAGTGAGGCTCATTGACACATCCTTGCATTGATCAGAAAAGTTTTGTCGTTGCTTTGACTTTGCCCCCGTGCTGAGTTTGCCCCTCACCAGTTAAAACCCTGTTCTGTCCCTCTCAGGCTCCACAATGGGCAGGATTCCAGCTGCACTGAGTGCCCACCTGGCCAGTTCTGTGGCTCCCCTGGCCTCACAGCCCCCTCAGGACCCTGCTCACCTGGGTACTTCTGCCAGCCTGGCGCTTCCTCACCGTCACCACCCGGTGAGTGCCACTGGGTGATCCGGGGCTCTGGCAACAGGCAGCGTTAAAAATGTCACCTTTTCTCCCAGTGCTCCACCTTTCCTGCCAGTGTTCCACCTTTTCTCTCACTGTTCCACCTTTTCTCCCCGTGTTCCTGGTCCTGCCTCGTGTCAGTCATCCAGATCCCTGTGTGAAATTTCTTTGAAGGGTTTGTGTCAAATGATGCCTCAGGTTTTGGCTTTTCTATTTTCCAGGTTCTGTGCTGCTTTAGTGTGTGGGTCTGGGTTCACATCAGGGGATGCTGAGCTCTGTGCACAGAGCAGGGAGACAAAACAATTCCTGCTCCAGCTGGGCACCAAGGACAAATGATCCAAATCTCAGCCCAGGAGCACAAACCCCGTGGGCTGGAGAGAGAAAAACAAGCAGGGTGGGACTGCAGGGGCTAAAGCTGGAATGGGACAATGAACTGCAAGGTGCAAACGGAGCAGAACTGATCCAAGGGAGAGACCCCGGGAGCGCTCGTGCATTTTGGGACCATTTTGGGTCATCTTGGGTTCATTTTGGGGCCATTTTTGTTTATCTTGGGTTCATTTTGGGACCCTTTTGGTTCACCTTGGGTGCAGCTCTTGTGCTGCCCAAGGCACATCCATGGAGGAGATCCTTTTAGACCCTGCTTTTTTCTGTAACTCTGTCCAGCCTCTGTTCTAGGTCAGACTTCTCAAGGCATCACCTGCATGCCAGTGTTACCAAAGGAAATGCCTGCACTGATCACTGGGGCAGTCACGGGGTCTGCCTGTAATCAAATTTGCATTTGATTGTCTCATATAATCATTTCCAGAGGAGATTCCCAACCCTGCTCTCCTGTCTGTGTCCCAGGTGTGCGGCAGAGAGGAGGCCCTTGCCCTGTGAGCCATTTCTGCCCAGAAGGGACCAGCTCTCCCTTGCCCTGCCGTGCAGGGACTTACAACAACCTGTCCACACAAGCTGCCTGCTTCCCCTGTGCTGCAGGCTACTTCTGCCCAGAGAACACCACCAGCTACAGCACAAACCCCTGCCCAGCTGGATTTTACTGCCCCAAAGGTGAGATGGGCCCAGGGAGCCCAGCAGTCCTTTGGCCAGGCTGAAACGTCCTCCTTAAAGACAACAAATTATCTTTGTGAACAAAATGTTTAAATGTCAGCCTGATTCTTCACAGAAAAATACTCCCAAAATATTTTGTATATGTTTGACTGTCGTTTTTTGTTTAAGTGTATTTTTGGACATTTTTAAGTGGTTGTTCACAGAAAAAAAAGAAAAAAAAAACCCACAATATTTTAAGCTGTATGTGGCTGTTGCTTCACAAATTAAACAGCACCCAAACACAGTTTTGGCCATGAAGGGCCGTGGGGATCAGCAATGGGATAAAGTGGCAAAGAGGACATGAAATGATGCAGATGAATTCAGATCCAGGATCATGTTCATATTCCATGAATGACTCCTGCTCTCTTTATCCCTCAGGCACCAGGTTTGCCACGGAGTTTCCCTGTCCCAGGGGCTACTACAACCCTGACCCCATGAGCCAGAGCTTGGACAGCTGCCTGCCCTGCCCACCTGGGCACTACTGTGGGCAGGAGGGGCTGACAGCAGCCTCAGGCAGGTGTGACCCAGGTGAGCGTGGGGCTGCTGGGGTCAGCCTGTGAGGATTGAGCTTGTAACCTTTGTTATTTTTGGTTTTTGTAAGTAATTCTTTCCTGAGTCTTCGGCACAGCCCTTCTGTCGCTATAGGACACAAAAAAACCACAAGCTAACACCGCTGTTCTCAAGGTGAAGGAAAAAAAGGAAGTTTATCTTCTGACTCCAACATTTACAGTTTTCCAAGAGTGACAGTGGATTGGAGGGTGACAGTGCCACCTCTCCAATGACACTGGACAAACCAACAGTCCATCAATTTCTCCTCCTCCATAAAGGAATGCAAAACAATGAGTTATTTACAGAAAGCGTGTGATAAAGTTCACTACAAGAATGTCAACATCAGAAGGCTTAGAAAATCTTAAAAGAACAGGGTGACACCCTTCCAGTCTGTTTGCTGGGTTCTCTGGAGGTATCCAATGGGACTGAGCACATGTCTGCTGGGCCCCAGGCTGTGCTTGGCAACCAGGAGCAGTCTCTGCCCTCTGAGCCTGCTCAAGCAGCTGAGCTGAGCCCTATGACCATACAGCAAAAGTGCTGAACTTGATGTTGCAAGATTTCTTTGTTAATATGGTATTTATGGCATTAAATTGGACTTACTGCTGCATGGCAGATTCTGGCCTGGTGGAGTTGGGATGAATCTGTCCCACACCCTGTGCTGTGCCCACATCACACCCAAAGCCACCCCAGCTGGTTCATTTGTGATGTTTTTTGGGGCTCTGTCACTGGCAGAGCTCCTCAGCCCCGTTTCCTGTTCCCAGGCTGGTTTTGCATCTCGGCTGCCTGGACCTCACAGCCCTTTGACCTGGACAACTACACCAGTGCCAACTGCCTGTGCCCGGCCACTGCCACCGGGGGCAAGTGCACAGCTGGCTTCTACTGTCCCCAGGGCAGCCCAGAGCCTCTTCCTTGTCCCCCTGGGCTCTTCTGCAATGCCTCAGGTCGGTATCTGTGGGGAAAAGCAGTTTTGAGGGGATATTCCATGGGATGTAGCAATGCTTGCCCGGTGCCTGTGGTGTTTCGTAGAGGAAGGATGTGAGGAGATGTTTTCCCTGCTTCTCCCCCTTTGTCTCAGTGCTCTGAGTGCCACCATCCCCTATTGGAATATTACCAATATTGTGGACAGGATGTGCCTGAGCTTGTCTGGCCCTTGATGCTGAACCAAGCAGTGGCACTGTGGTGTTTCACCCCACAGACACTTTGGGCTGTGGGTGTGTGGTGTTTCACCCCACAGACACTTTTGGCTGTGGGTGTGTGGTGTTTCACCCCACAGACACTTTGGGCTGCCTGGGTGTGTGGTGTTTCACCCCACAGACACTTTGGGCTGTGGGTGTGTGGTGTTTCACCCCACAGACACTTTGGGCTGGCTGGGTGCTGCACTGGGCCCATGGGGACAAGTCCAGGCCTGCAGGAGCTCTGGTGGTGCTGGGATGGAGCTTCCCCCCATAACAGGGGCTGCTCCTCAGGTTTCCCTCTGTGGAGAAGCTTTAAGGCGATGGTGAAGGAAAGGAGTCGGTTCTGATGGAGGGTTTGGATCCAGAGCTTTATTCTGGCCCACAGGCCTCTGAATGCAGCACCAGCTCCAACAGAACTCCCTGAGCCCGTGGTTGCTGCTCCTTTGAACCCTGGGGAGAGGGGCAGGGAAGGGGCAGGGAGCCACCAAGCAGGGACAGGAGGGGAGGGACAAAGGGACAAAGGACACCTGGATGGCCCAATGCCCCCCAGGGGTAGAGGGCATCCTTTGGATCTGCCAATCACTCGAGGCCCTTCTGGAATGCCAGGACTGACAGACAGTGCTGGGAGGGGAAAGGAGAGGTGACGACACACCTGGCAGGGAATCTGCAGGGAAGGGACTCAGGTTTCTGAGGTAAACCCTGAAATCACAATGCACCAATCCCCTCTGTCTTGCAGGGCTGCCTGTGCCCAGTGGGGAGTGTGCTGCTGGCTTTTACTGTGCAGGGGGAGCTGCTGGCCCCAAACCCACGGATGGTGTCACCGGGAACATCTGCCCCACGGGCTCCTACTGCAGTGGGTATCCAGCACTGAGGATTCCATGGTGCCAAAAACCCCTAATTTTTCCCCTTCCTTTCAAAATGGGAGGTGACATCTTTGTCTCAATATGTGAACTTTAATTGTCTTCACCTGTGGGTAAAATAAAGCCAATAATTTCCATCCCACCCTATTGTATTTGTGGGGTGCTCTCATGGCAGGAAGGAATGATGAATTTGACTTGATGTTCTTAGAAGGTTAATTTATTATTTTATGAGACTATAGTATATAAAAGAATATTAAACTAAGCCATACTAAAGCAAACAGAAAGGATACTCACAGAAGGTTAAAAAAGATAATGATGAAAACTCATGACTCTTTACAGAGCCCTGATTGGCCAATAAGTCAAAACAATTCACATGAAACCAATGAAACAATCACCTGTTGGTAATCAATCTCCAAACACATTCCAAAGCAGCAAAGCACAGGAGAAGCAAATCAGATAATTACTGTTTTCCTTTTTCTCTGAGGCTTCTCAACTTCCCAAGAGAAAAATCCTAAGCATAGGGATTTTCCAGAAAATATGAATGTAACACCACCCCACTCAGCACTGTTGGATCTCTGAATGGAAAAGACTTCCCTGCTGCTGTTCATCCAACCCCTGAGTGCAGCCATCTCACCCATTCTTTCATTTTCCATTTCTCTCTTGCTCCTTTGCAGCTGCAGCATCAGCAGCGCCCCAGCCCTGCCCGGCGGGCACCTTCTCCAGCCTGCCAGGGAGGAGAGCCCTGTCTGAGTGCCAGCCCTGCCCCTCTGGCTTCTACTGCGAGGAGCCCGGCCTCAGTGCCCCCTCTGGGGAGTGCAGGGAAGGTGAGAGGGGAGCACAGGGTCCTGCAGCTGTCACAGACCCTGGGGAAGTGCTCAAAGGGCTGTGACAAATCCAAAATAAATGTCTTGCTGCGAGTCACTGGAGTGGAAAAGGCATTTCCCTGCTGGGAGATGTGACAGAGGTGCTGCATATCCAGAAAAAAAAAGGAGTTTTGTTGGGGAAGATGAAACAGGAAAGCCTTATCAATATGATTGTCTGGCAAAAGATTTTGAGAATATAGAAACTATAAGTGAGATAAAAATGAAAGCAAGCTTTGAGATCCCTCAGTTACTGAACAACTGGAAAACAATGGTGTGGCTGCTGAAGGTGATCCCCTTTGGATGGAACAACACCCTCTGCTTGCAGACAGGCCCAAGGGTCAGAGCAGACCCTGCAGCTTGGCAGAAGGGGCCCAAAGAGGAGTTTTTAGGGTTTAAAATGTAACACAGGATGGTGATGTAATGATTCTTATAGGCTGTATGGAAATGCTGTAGGATTTGTATCTTGTACTAGATTGGTTAGTGAGAATCAGAATATTCAGCACAGAAGAAGATTTATTGTATTGTAATGGGAACCTCGCTCTCTTACCCCTTTTACTCTCTCACCCTCTCATCCTCTCTGCCCCTCTCTTCTCTCAGCCCTGCTCTGAGCTGTGGCTGGCAGCTCCCAGCAGGGCCCTGCACCCAGGCCCTTTGCAATGAACCCCAAGTTCCAAGCCCTGGTTCAGAGATCTCTCGTCTCCATCCGTCCCCACCATGCTCACCCCCATCAATCCTACAGAGTTTGTTTTACAGGATCCAAGTGTTGTTCTGTGCTCCCCTCAGACAGGGGATGACAGCTTGTTGTTTTCTTTTGAGCCTTCCCATGATCAGAGATCTGCTGCCTGCATGGTTTCTTCTCTGTACTGGAGAACATTTTCTGTCTCTCTGAAAAGCCCATTAGAGGCTGAAGCAGCTCAGATGTGAAAGAAGTAACAACATCTGTGTATTTTGAGCAATTGGAACACTGACAGGGAAAAGCTCTGATGTTCAGAGGGAAAACTTTACTTGAAGTCTTTCAGTGACTGCAGGGAAGCAGAGAAATCAATGTTGGGTCATTAAGTGTTTTCCTGTGGCAGCTGTGAGTCTTGTCCTGCTTTTGGGGGACCACTAGGTGTTAAATTTCCTGTTAAGAAAATTAAATTTCCTGTGAAGGGGTGCATTGTGTTTGTGCAGCAGCAGCGGGTCACATCAATAGCTCTTTAAGGCCAGTGAGATGTTTGTGTGCCTGCAGAAGCTGTTCCTCCCTAATGAGCAGCTAAACCCAGCTTCTCCCTGTGTCCTGCAGGGTTTTTCTGTGACAGCCAGCAAGGGCCACTCATCGATGTCACCCTGTTCCCCTGCCCTCGGGGCTTTTACTGCCCAGCAGGGACCAGCAGCAGCTCCCAGCACAGCTGCCCTGCAGGGACCTTCGGGGCCAGGCAGAAACTGAAATCCCTGCAGGAATGCCAGAGATGCCCAGCAGGAAAATACTGTGAAGTGCCAGGCCTGGCTGCCCCAACAGGTAAATCACTGCTCTGCTGAGATCATCAGTGCAGGCTGATAATTAGTGCAGGGGGTGGAGTTGGGTTTCTCACCTCCTCTAAGGTAAAATATTCCATTTCACCTGTCTAGAACTTCTTGAGGAAGGAAAAAACCCTAATTTTTCTAAGCAATTCTGTGAAAACCAGAATCCTATGTGTGATACTTCTTTTAAAAATAATTCAGTGTGAAGTTTTTCTGTGTAAGAATTAGTGTGGGTTTTTAGCCTGGTTCCCAAAGAACTAATTCTTCCATGTCATTGACGTACACATGATTACGTTTAGCAGAGAAACAGAGGGCAAAACACCCAGCAATGACATCTCCCCATTTTTTTTTTCAATATTTTTTCCCACAACTGATGATTTTTCATTGATCCTTATCCTTATGGCTTTATTTCAGCAAAACACTGTGACAGAACTCTTAATATTTCAGTCTCCTCTTTAAGATGTGTAGAATATGATTCTGAAGGGAAATGTGTGCTAGAATATTTATCGGAGTGTGGGATATTTATTGGAATGTGAGGTATTTATTGGAATATGGGATAATTATTGGAGTGTCAGGTATTTATTGGAATATGGGATGTTTATTGGAATATGGGATGTTTATTGGAATGTGGGGTAATTATTGGAATGTGAGATATTTATTGGAATATGGGATATTTATTGGAGTGTGGAATATTTATTGGAATATGGGATATTTATTGGAGTGTGGGACAATTATGGGAATATGGGATATTTATTGGAATATGGGATTTTTATTGAAGTGTGGGATATTTATTGGAAAGTGGGATATTATTGGAATATGGGATATTTACTGGAATATTGGATTTTTATTGGAGTGTGGGATATTTATTGGAAAGTGAAGGCAGTGCCCAGGCATTGAAAGATTTCCCTCTCTCTGTCACCCCCTGGCAGGTGCAGCAGCTCCTCTGCTGACCATTCCATCAGGGATTCCCAGGTGGCAAATGGCTGAAATCTGATGTGAAATCTGTATTTACGTGGTTTTATTTCCCCGTTATTCTGTTTTCCCAGGAGATTGTGCTGAGGGGTTTTGGTGCAGAAGTGGTGCCCGAGTGAGGAACCCCCAGGATGGGGAGTCAGGGCTGCCCTGTCCTGCTGGCCACTACTGCCCTGAAGGTAGGGGAGTTTGCAGCAGCACTTTCCTCCATTCCTAAAATCCTGTGAGGAATTTCCTCACCCTGCTGTGACCTCACCAGGTGCCCCAGTGCCACTGCAGTGCCCTCCTGGCACGTGGTCTGACCAGGAGGGCAGGAGGAGTGTGCAGGAGTGCCAGCCCTGTCCTGGGGGACATTTCTGCAATGGCTCAGGGCAGAGGGCACCCTCGGGGCAGTGCAGCCCTGGGTGAGTAACAGAACAACCCCATTCCCATGTCCTGAACAGCCTGGGGTGGCACTGGGCCAGGTGTTGGGTTGGGTTGGACTTGAGAGGAATGAGGGATTTGTGTTTCCAAACAAGCTGTGGGGCTGCTGGGAGATAAAACCAGCACTGGGAGAGAAAAGAAACGATGGGAAGGATTCCACTGATTGATGAATGGAAAAAGATGTTTGCATTTACAAATAAACTTTAGGTTTGCTGATCAATGAAATTAGACATTGAAAGATGAAAGAAACAATGGGGAAGAAAAACCCCTAAATTCCCTAAGAAATAAAAATTAAAAGGGAGGGTTATACATTAGAGGGGAAACTTTAGTATCAGGTGCATCAGGGAATCTGCACCTCTCAAGTACCTCAGCCAATAGGGAAAAAACCCTAAATTCCATAAGAATTAAAAATTAAAGGTGAGGGCTATACATTAGAGGGAAATCTTTGGTATCAGGTGTTTTGGGAAGTCTAAACCTCTTAAGTATCTCAGAAATGGGGAAAAACCCCTAAATTCCGTAAGAAATAAAAATTAAAAATCAGGGATATACATTAGAGGAGAATCACTGGTATCAGGTGTTTTGGGAAGTCTGAACCTCTCAAGTACCTCAGAAAAGGGGAAAGAGAGAAGGGAAATGTGGCTGGAAATTGGGATAAAAAGGAGGCTGCATCCTCCAAAAATTGGAGAGACCCCAGGGGATGCCCCATGGCCTCTCCCTTTATTGGAATAAATTTATAAATAAATTTAAATAAAATTAAAATTTATAATAAAATTAAAATTAATAATAAAATTAATAAATAAATTTATTTATTGGAATAAAGCCAAAAAGGACTCCTCTGTCTCCTTTTTGGACATAAACCTCTGGAGTTTGTGGGTGAATTTTCCTAACAAACTCAATGATCTTTAGGGTCTCATCCCAGCTGGTGATTCTGTAAATTCTGTGAATTCTATGAATTCCATGCCCTGCCCTGAGCAGGGATGGTCTCCTGTTTGGTTTTTTCCCTGTCTGAATGCCAGAGGTGTGTCCTGCTGCAGGTTCTACTGTGCCAGCGGCGCCCAGACCCCGACACCCCGCGATGGCCTCTCGGGAGCTCCGTGTCCCCTGGGTCACTTCTGTCCCCAGGGCTCCAGCAGCCCCGTCCCGTGTCCCCCTGGCTCCCACCTGCCCCGTGCCCAGGGACAGCAGTGCCAGCCTTGCCCACAGGGTCACTACTGTGTGTCTGGTGAGGAGCCCCAGCCGTGCCCCCAGGGTGAGTTAAAGTCACACAGAAATGCCTGGATTGATTTTGACTCTTCAAATTCTGCTGATTCTGAGCTGTTCTGTGTTTTCCAGGGTATTTCTGTCCCCAGGGCACAGCTGTTCCCATTGCCTGTCCAGCAGGATCCTACAACCCTTCACTGAGCCAAAGCAGCTGCCTGCCCTGTCCTGAAGGGTGAGACACAGGGAGCTTAGAAATGCTGAAATAATTCTTTATCCAGGCATGCTGGAGCAGTGTGAGTGGGCAAAATTGTAGGGGCATAGAATATAGAAAATAAAGATAGTGTAGAAAGTAATCTTACCCCTAAGGAGTTGCAGCTGGGGCAATTATCAAAGATTAGGAACAAGCCTGACTTTAACAGTAACTAATCAGAAGAAAAATGCTATAAGAGAGTGGGGTGATGTTGAGAAGGGAACTGGAGTCAGTTTGTGAAGAGAAAGAGTCCGTGCTCTGAGGAGCTGCCCATGAGAAACACCAAGAAATTTTGAAACTTTTGTGATAAGGAGACAACAGTATGGCACCAACAGTATAAGGAGCTGGCTCAGGAGAAACACCAAGAAGATATGGAATTCTTGTGATAAGGAGACAACAGTGTGGTCTCGGGTTTTGGTTGTTATTGCTGCCCTGAGATGTGCAGGATGTCTCTGCTTCGGCTCACACAGCTGAAGAACGAGTCTGGACTCTTCACTTTTCGGTCTTGAGGTTTTTGCTAATTCTTATCTATAAAATTTTCTTTCTGCCCAGCCGAGATCTGCTCAGCAGGGCAGCCACAGGCACTCTGTGTTGTCCTTTTACACTACAAACTACGTATAACATATTTACACTTAATTCCCAATACCTATCACCTATGTTAGACAGTGCACTTCTACTCTAGACCAATCCCAAAGTGCCAACATCACTGCAGGAAATGGAGAACAAGAAGAAGAAGAAGAAGAAGAAAGAGAAAGGCTGGACACACCCAGATTCCTCCATCTTGTCCCCATACCAAAAATCCTAAAATCTACGTTTTCACCCTGTGATCATTTTGTTATTACACCATTCAAACCTGTGTGACTTTCAGGTCCTCATACAAAGCTGGCATCTTGCTCCAGGGGTCAAAATCAAATCCCCAGGTGTTCTGGGCTGTGTGCCAGGGTCTCTGAGCTCCCCGGTGGGGTCCTGGCAACTCTGGATACCCAGAGGGATGCACTGAGTTCTGACAGTATGGAACCCCTGCAGTAAGATGGCAACAGAAAATGAGATATTTTACCACTGAAAAGCACTTCAGAAAGTGCTGTGAGGCTGCTGAGCTGTTTCACACCACCACAAAGTGATTTTGGGAGCAGGAAAAGCCCCAGCCCCACACACAGCCCTGCTGGAAGGGAATTTAGGCCGTTCAGAGCACACAAACCATTGGCACCATCAGCTTGCTCCATGTCTGGAGTGAAAGCTGTTTCCCTTGGCAACAGGCTGGCACCAGCCTGCTGAAGTGGAAGAGGATCTTGAAAATCACCTGATGCTGAGCCTGGCTTTTCCCTGGGGGATTTAGCTCCAATTACTGCCTGGCTTTGAACTTGATTAACTTTTACAAGTTGATGAATCACAGCTTGGATGTGTTGTGATTCAAGTTAAGAAAATTACGTCTCTGTGGCTTTTGCAATTATGCCATCAATTTGGCATTTGAGGAATCAACTCAGAGTGCAGCAAAATGCACTTTTAGGTCGCTTTTCTGCACAGGAGCCAAAATCCTCTGTAAGAGCAGCACTCCCTGTGCATATTGCAACACAATACCAATTGTTATAAATTATAGGAGGGGTTTTGGGATTACAGTTAACTATAACTCTCAGAGAAAAGAAAATTTTCGAAATTTGGGAGGAGAAAAGGAGTGATTGACTGACTTTAAGGAGGAAACAACTTTTACTTTATAAGAGAAATTAAGGGAGGAGTAGTTTTATTTCTATAGCAACCTAACTGGCAGGGTAGCAGCAGGAAGTAATACAGAAAATGGGGGGAGCAAACTAACAAACTTAAGAACACACCACAGCAATCCTCATTTTTTTGATCCTCTCTTTTCCCCAGGTTCTTCTGCCCCAAGAATTCCTCTTCCGTTTTGGAGAACGAGTGTCCCCCTGGCCACTTCTGCCCTGCGGGCACTGCCTCTGCAGCTCAGTTCCCATGTCCCAAGGGCACCTACAACGCCCAGCCTGGCCGCAGCCTGAGCTCCCACTGCAGCCCCTGCGAGCCAGGTGGGGCACAGGAGCCAGCACAGGAGTGACAGCGCGGTGACAGCAGGGACAGAGCGTGCTTGGTGGCCACAGGGTGTTCTGATCCATGAAATGTCTCCCCTGGTGCAAAGCAGGGTGGGGGGAAACGCCGACAGGGGCTGGTTTTCAGGAGAGTTTTGTGTATCCATCATTTCCCAATCAGCCCCATTTTCCCCCCTTCCAGTCCCATTTCCCCCCATTCTAACCCGTTTTTTCCCACATTTTCCTGATCCCATCCCATTTCCCCTAATTCCAGCCCTGGTTTTCCCCATTTTCCCAGTTTTTCACCCCTCTCAGACCCTTTCTCTCCATTTTGCCCAATTCTAGCCCCATTTTCCCCCATTCCAGCCCTGTTTTCCCCCATTCCAGCCCTGGTTTTCCCCATTTCCCAGTCTTTCACCCCTTTTTATCCCATTTTCCCCCATTTCAGCCCCATTTTTTCCCCGTTTTCCCAGTTTTTCACCCATAACATTCCCTTTTTGCCCCATTCCTTCTTTATCCCGTTTTTCCTGATCCCAGCCCCATTTCCCCCCATTCCAGGTCTGGTTTTCCCCATTTCCCCAGTTTTTCACCCCTTTTTATCCCGTTTTCCCCCATTCCAGCTCTGTTTCCCCCCCACACCCCCATTCCAGTCCTGGTTTTCCCCCTTTGCACCCAGTTTTCACCCCTCCTATTCCCTTTTTATCCCATTTTTCCTGATCCCAGCCCCATTTTCCCAGTTTTTCACCCCTTTTTATCTCATTTTCCCCCATTCCAGCCCTATTTTTCTCATTCCAGCCATGTTTGTTTCCAGGTTTTCCCAGTTTTTCACCCCCTTTTCCCACATTTTTTCCCATTCCAGCCCCATTTTTCCCATTCCAGCCCTGGGGGTTTTTTCCCGTTTTCCCAGGTTTTCACCCCTTTTTATCCCCCTTTCCCCCATTCCAGCCCTGTTTTTCTCCATTTTTCCAGTTTTTCTCCCCATTCCAGCCCCATTTTCCCCCATTCCAGCCCTGTTTTTCCCCATTCTTCCCAGTTTTTCACCCCTTTTTATCCAATTTCCCCCCATTCCAGCCCCTTTTTCCTCCCATTCCAGCCCCGTTCTCCCCCATTCCATCCCCATTTTTCCCCATTCCAACCCCGTTTTTCCATTCTAGCCCCGTTTTTTCCATTCTGGCCCTGTTTTTTCCCGTTTTTCTCAGTTTTTCACCCCTTTTTATCCAATTTCCCCCCATTCAAGGCCCTTTTCCTCCCATTCCAGCCCCTTTTTTCCCCATTCCAGCCCCATTTTCTTCCCATTCCAGCCCCTTTTTCTTCCATTCCAGCCCCTTTTTCCCCATTCCAGCCCCATTTTCTTCCCATTCCAGCCCCGTTTTTCCCCATTCCAGCCCCATTTTTCCCATTCCAGCCCCTTTTTCCTCCCATTCCAGCCCCATTTTCCTCCCATTCCAGCCCCATTTTCCCCCCATTCCAGCCCCATTTTTCCCATTCTAGCCCCATTTTCCCCATTCCAGCCCCATTTTTCCCCCATTCCAGCCCCGTTTTTCCCCATTTTTCCAGTTTTTCACCCCTTTTAATCCAAATTTCCCCCCATTCCTGCCCCTTTTCCCCCCATTCCAGCCCTGGTTTTCCACATTTTCCCAGTTTCTCACCCCATTCCAGCCCTATTTTTCCCATTCCGGCCCTGTTTTTTCCTATTTTTCCCAGTTTTTCACCACTTTTTATTCCATTTTCCCCATCCCAGCCCCAGTTTTTCCCATTCCAGCCCCATTTTTCCCATTCCAGCCCCATTTTCTTCCCATTCCAGCCCCATTTTCCCCCATTCCAGCCCCATTTTCTTCCCATTCCAGCCCCATTTTCCTCCCATTCCAGCCCCGTTTTTCCCCATTCCAGCCCCCTTTTCCCCCATTCCAGCCCCATTTTCCTCCCATTCCAGCCCCATTTTCCTCCCATTCCAGCCCCTTTTTCCTCCCATTCCAGCCCCATTTTCCCCATTCCAGCCCCATTTTCCCCATTCCAGCCCCATTTTCCCCATTCCAGCCCCGTTTTTCCCCATTCCAGCCCCGTTTTTCCCCATTCCAGCCCTTTTTCCTCCCATTCCAGCCCCATTTCCCCCATTCCAGCCCCATTTTCCCCCATTCCAGCCCCATTTTTCCCCCATTCCAGCCCCATTTTTCCCATTCCAGCCCCATTTTCCCCCATTCCAGCCCCATTTTCCCCCATTCCAGCCCCATTTTCCCCATTCCAGCCCCGTTTTTCCCCATTCCAGCCCCATTTTTCCCGTTCCAGCCCATTTGCTTCCCATTCCAGCCCTTTTGCCTCCCATTCCAGCCCCATTTTCTTCCCATTCCAGCCCCGTTTTCCCCCCATTCCAGCCCCGTTTTTCCCCATTCCAGCCCCATTTTTCCCATTCCAGCCCCTTTTTCCTCCCATTCCAGCCCTTTTCCTCCCATTCCAGCCCCATTTTCCTCCCATTCCAGCCCCGTTTTCCCCCATTCCAGCCCCGTTTTTCCCCATTCCAGCCCTGTTTTTCTCCATTTTTCCAGTTTTTCCCCCCATTCCAGCCTCATTTTCCCCCCTTCCAGCCCTGTTTTTTTCCCAGTTTTTCCTCCATTCCAGCCCCATTTTCCTCAATTCCAGCCCTGTTTTTCCCCATTCTTCCCAGTTTTTCGCCCCTTTTTATCCAATTTCCCCCCATTCAAGGCCCTTTATCCTCCCATTCCAGCCCCATTTTCCCCCATTCCAGCCCCGTTTTTCCATTCCAGCCCCGTTTTTTCCATTCTGGCCCTGTTTTTTCCCGTTTTTCTCAGTTTTTCACCCCTTTTTATCTAATTTTGCCCCCATTCAAGGCCCTTTTTCCTCCCATTCCAGCCCCTTTTTCCTCCCATTCCAGCCCCATTTTCCCCATTCCAGCACCATTTTCTTCCCATTCCAGCCCATTTTCTTCCCATTCCAGCCCCATTTTCTTCCATTCCAGCCCCCTTTTTCCTCCCATTCCAGCCCCATTTTTCCCATTCCAGCCCCATTTTTCCCATTCCAGCCCCATTTTCCTCAATTCCAGCCCTGTTTTTTTCCCAGTTTTTCCTCCATTCCAGCCCCATTTTCCTCAATTCCAGCCCTGTTTTTCCCCATTCTTCCCAGTTTTTCACCCCTTTTTATCCAATTTCCCCCCAATCAAGGCCCTTTTTCCCCCATTCAAGCCCCGTTTTTCCCCATTGCAGCCCCTTTTTCCTCCCATTCCAGCCCCATTTTCCTCCCATTCCCGCCCCGTTTTCCCCCATTCCAGCCCCGTTTTTCCCCATTCCAGCCCCGTTTTTCTCCATTTTTCCAGTTTTTCCCCCCATTCCAGCCTCATTTTCCCCCATTCCAGCCCTGTTTTTTTCCCAGTTTTTCCTCCATTCCAGCCCCATTTTCCCCCATTCCAGCCCCGTTTTTCTCCATTCTTCCCAGTTTTTCACCCCTTTTTATCCAATTTCCCTCTATTCCAGCCCCTTTTTCCTCCCATTCCAGCCCCGTTTTTCCCCATTCCAGCCCTATTTTTCCCCATTCCAACCCCGTTTTTCCATTCCAGCCCCGTTTTTTCCATTCTGGCCCTGTTTTTTCCCGTTTTTCTCAGTTTTTCACCCCTTTTTATCCAATTTCCCCCCATTCAAGGCCCTTTATCCTCCCATTCCAGTCCCGTTTTTCCCCCATTCCAGCCCCATTTTCCCCCATTCCAGCCCTGTTTTTCCCCATTCTTCCCAGTTTTTCACCCCTTTTTATCCAATTTCCCCCCATTCAAGGCCCTTTTTCCTCCCATTCCAGCCCCTTTTTCCTCCCATTCCAGCCCCTTTTTCCTCCCATTCCAGCCCCGTTTTCCCCCATTCCAGCCCTGGTTTTCCCTATTTTCCCAGTTTCTCACCCCATTCCAGCCCTATTTTTCCCATTTTTCCCAGTTTTTCACCACTTTTTATTCCATTTTCCCATTCCAGCCCCATTTTCCCCATTCCAGCCCGTTTCCCCCACTCCATCCCTGTTTCCTGCCTATGCTGACGGCGCTGTTTGCTCTCTCAGGGCACTTCTGTGCTCTCCCTGGGCAGTCCCAGGTGACAGGGCCCTGCCTGGCCGGCTTTTACTGCTCGGGAGGAGCCGCCAGCCCCACGCCCAGGGATGCTCCGGTGGGGGACCGATGTCCCCAAGGCTCCTACTGCCCTCGGGGCTCGGCCTCCCCGCTGCCCTGCCCTCCCGGCCACTACAGCGGCTCAGCTGGGAACACTGGGATCCAGGGCTGCCTCCCCTGTGATGCAGGTAAAACACTGGAAAATCCTGATTAATGAAATTCCAGACATTTCTGGAGCTCCTGGGGCTCTGGAGCAGGAAATCTTGAGGTGATGTTTTCCTACAGAGAGGTGTTGGGTAGAGCTTTCCTGAACAGAGGGGTTGGGCAGAGGATGGAGATTAAATCTGCCATTTTCTTCTACTGGGTTTTGATGCTTTGGAATGTGTTTGGAGATTGTTTATTCAACGAGTGATTGTTTCTTTGCTTTCATGTGAATTGTTTTGACTCAGTGGCCAATCAGGGCTCTGAAAAAGTCACGAGTTTTTATTGTTATTTTTATAGCCTTCTGTAAGTATTTTTTCTGTATGCTTTAGTATGGTTTAATATAGTATTCTTTAATATAATATAGTATCATAAAATAATAAGTTAGCCTTCTGAAAACATGGAGAGATTCCTTTTTCTTTCCACCCTTTCTCTGGATGTGTTCACACTCAGAGGTGACACAAGTGTGTTGTATTTGTGGGGTTCCCAGACAAAGGAAGGAATGATGAATCTGAATTCATATTCCTTATCATTTTATGATACTATATAATATTAAAAATACTAAACTAAAGAATACAGAAAGGATACAGACAGAAGGCTAAAAAGATAATTATGAAAAACTCCTGACTCTCTTCAGAGCCAGAATTGGCCAATAAGTCAAAACAATTCACATGGAACCAATGAAACAATCTCTAAACTCATTCCAAAGCAGCAAAACACAGAAGAAGCAAATCAGATAATTATTGTTTTCCTTTTTCTCTGAGGCTTCTCAGCTTCCCAGGAAAAGAATCCTGGACAAAAGGAATTTTTCCAGAAAATGTGATGCCACACAAGTGCTCTTTGTTCTCTGCAGCTGAATCAAACAGGATGAATATTTTAAATATTGTTATGAATATTTCCCCATCCCAAATTTGCTGTGGTCTGTCTAAAATGACCAACATCAATCTCTTCATTAAATTTCAGGGTATTTCTGCAATGGGGCTCTTTGTTCTCTGTAGCTGAATCAAACAGGATGAATATTTTGAATATTGTTACTAATATTTCCCCATCCCAAATTTGCTGTTGTCTGTCTGGAATGACCAACATCATTCTTTGCATTTAATTTCAGGGTATTTCTGCAATGGGACTGGACTTGTGTCCCCCAGTGGGTTGTGTGAGGCTGGCTTCTACTGCACTGGAGGAAGCCTTTCCCCCAGACCTCCCAGGGTAAGCTGAGGTGTGCTGGGAATAGTGGAAAATAGATAAAATATCTGTTTTATCTGGGGTTTTTTTGAGCCACAAGGTCACCTGAGTTCTCCTGCCCTGGATTAAACTCTCCCTTTCAACATTTCCTCCTTTGTCAGGTGCATCTGGTTGATTGATAGTGAAAGGGGAGCAGAGGTAACAAAACACATCTGGCTTTGCTTGAGCTTTACATTCAAAATCTGAGCCAAAGCAGCTCTGGCTTTGCATGTTGATGCTGCGAAGCAGCCTGGAATGCCACATCACATTAAAATTCCAGAGGTTAATAGTTCATGGGTTTGATTAGAGTGCTGCATCTGCCAGCCCTCCTCTGAGGCAGAATTCAGCAGGAATTTTTAAAGATGATGACAAGACTCAGCCCTGGCTTTGTGCAGCCTTCAGGAGCCAGGGTGAGAGCAGGATTTCACAGGGAATTTCTGCTTCTCTTCAGCTTCACAGATCTTTTTGCACACAAGGAGTTTTTATCTGGTAATCACATGTCCTCTGAACAGAGAGAGACATAGCTGTCCCAGGAAAATCCTGGGAAGCTGTGGGAAACTTAGAGAAAGGAATTAAAACAATTATTATCTCTCTTTCTGTAACTGTGGTTTATAGATATGATTCTCCAGAGTGTGCTATTCATAGTTCACCAATAGGTGAGAGAAAATTCCTAGAAGCCAATCAAGTCTTATATTGTATTTGCAAGGACCCTCGTGGCAGGGAGGAATGATGAATCTGACTCCATGTTCTCAGAAGGCTAATTTATTGCTTTATAATACTATATTGTATTAAAGAATACTATACTAAAGAATACAGAAAAGATATTTACTCAATGCTAAAAAGATAATAATGAAAACTCCTGACTCTCTCCAGAGTCTCAACTTCTTGGCCCTGATTGGCCAAAGAGTGAAAACAACTCACAGCAGAATCCAATGGAACAATCACCTGTGGGTAAACAATCTCCAAACTCATTCCAAAGGAGCAACACACAAGAGAAGCAAATCAGATAATTATTGTTTTCCTTTTCTCTGAGGCTTCTCAGCTTCCCAGGAGAAAAATCCTGAGCAAAGGATTTTTTCAGAGAATGTGAATGCCACAGTCTCAAGTCCACCATTGTTTCTCTAAGAACTATAGATTTCTAAATAAAGTGCCTTTTCATGCCTTCTGATGATGGAGCCTCTGTGTCACCTTTGTCTGTCCCTGATACCCCTTCAGTGATGTTTTTAGGCTATAACTGTGGTGTTTTTCTTCCAAGCCAACTGCCAGTGGAGGTCCCTGTCCCCCTGGGCACTTCTGTGAGGAGGGGAGCAGCAGAGCCCAGCCGTGCCCTGCAGGGACCTACAGCCCCTCCTGGAGGGGGAGCCGCTGCCTGGAGTGCCCAGAGGGCTTTTACTGCACCTCTGCCCCCAGCAACGACACAGACTGTGCTCAAGGTGGGTCTGAGGCCATTGGGCACTCCTGTCAGAGCAGTGACAAACAGCAGGATGGGCCCACACTCATACTTTTGGATCAGTCCTTCAGATGCCTTAGGATTTCAGCTTTTGTATTTCCCATCTATTTGTAACCCTGCAGTTCTTTAGTGCAGAACTCCAAACTCCACACACAGTGGGAGCTGCTGCTTCCCCATTTGGGGCAGACACAACAATTCCTCTCCAGGATTTTAGCTTTTCTATTTTCTACATATTTGAAAGAGATGATATTATATTTAATATTAATATTAGTACTATTAATATTAAATTATATTTAATAATAGTATATTATTATATTTTCCATGTATTTGTAACCTGTAGTTCTTTAGTGCAGAGCTCCAAACCCCACACACAGTGGGAGCTGCTGCTTCCCCATTTGGGGCAGACACAACAATTCCTCTCCAGGCCTGGCAGTCAAGGACACCTCACTGCCTCAGGGCCCAGAGATGGGAACAAAAGGGAGTTGGGGGCAGCAAACTTGGGGTCAATGACTTCATTAGCTGAAGCTGGAATTGGCAGATTCACCCCCAAAATGCAAACGGACCAAACTTATAAAAGTGCAAAACCTGTGACCCATCATCCATTTTTGGGTGGGTTTTGTCTGCCCCAATTGTACCTGAAGGCCCTTCAATAAATAGAACTGCTGAGGTTTTTAATGGGAAGCCTTTGTTTTCCCCAGGCATTTAATTCAGGACTGACTCACCTGTGTGGTAAAATGCTCTTTTCCTGAGGCTGAACTTCAGAGAATTGGCACTTTCTCATGCTTGGTAGAGGGGTATGAGGAAGGAGATCATTATTTTGGGTTTCCCTTGTCTCTGATCTGCACAACAGCAGTTCTGAAGGACCATGTTGTGTCTCATCACCTTCCAGACCCCTGCTGTCCACGGGGATCCTCCTGCCCATGGGATCTGCTCTCCCTGGATCCTCCTGCCCCATGGGATCTGCTCTCCCTGCCCATGGGATCTGCTTTCCCTGGATCTTCTGCCCCATGGGATCTGCTTTCCCTGCCCCATGGAATCTGCTCTCCCTGGATCTTCTGCCCCATGGGATCTGCTTTCCCTGGATCCTCCTACCCCATAGGATCTGCTTTCCCTGCCCCATGGGATCTGCTCTCCCTGGATTCTCCTGCCCCATGGGATCTGCTTTCCCTGCCCCATGGGATCTGCTTTCCCTGGATCCTCCTGCCCCATGGGATCTGCTCTCCCTGCCCATGGGATCTGCTTTCCCTGGATCTTCTGCCCCATGGGATCTGCTTTCCCTGCCCCATGGGATCTGCTCTCCCTGGATTCTCCTGCCCCTTGGGATCTGCTCTCCCTGGATCCTCCTGCCCATGGGATCTGCTTTCCCTGGATCCTCCTGCCCAATGGGGTCTGCTTTCCCTGCCCATGGGATCTGCTTTCCCTGTGCCCTGGGTGTGGCTGGACAGGCAGGCCAGGGAGGCTGGTGCTGCTGATGGACAATGCCATTACCTGTCCCCATCCCTCCTGAGCAAGGTTCTCCCCTCATCTCCCAGGTCCTGGAGCACAAACTCCTGAGCTGTGCCCTGCTGGCCACTTCTGTCTGCCCGGGACCACCTTCAGCACGGAGCACCCGTGTCCCAAGGGCACCTTTGGCCCCAGGCCTGGTGCCACCAGTGAGTCTGACTGTGAGCCCTGCCCGGCAGGTGAGAGGGACTGGGCACAGGAAATGTGCAAATTTCTTTTTTCATGTGACCGGAAAGAGATCATGTGCTGTTCTGTTCTCTGTTTGTTCCAGGGATGTATTGCTCAGCCCCAGGGCTGGCCCAGCCCTCTGGATTTTGTTACCCAGGTTATCACTGTGCCAAGGGAGCCACCAGCCCAGCGCCCTTCAAGCACAGGGTGAGTGCCAGGCAGAGAAACACAGTGATCTGGGCACCAGGACTGCCCTGTCACAACCTCCTGGTTCCTGGTGGCCCTGTGAGATCCTCTGGCTGCTGGTGGCACCAGCACTGCCCTGTCACAACCTCCTGGCTGCTGGTGGCACCAGGACTGCCCTGTCACAACCTCCTGGCTGCTGGTGGCACCAGGACTGCCCTGTCACAACCTCCTGGCTGCTGGTGGCACCAGGACTGGTCTGTGACATCTCCTGGCTGCTGGTGGCACCAGCACTGCCCTTTCACATCTCCTGGTTCCTGTTGGCACCAGCACTGCCTTGTCACATCTTCCTGGCTGCTGGTGGCACCAGGACTGCCCTGTCACATCTCCTGGTTCCTGGTGGCACCAGCACTGCCCTGTCACATCTCCTGGTTCCTGGTGGCACCAGCACTGCCCTGTCACATCTCCTGGTTCCTGGTGGCCCTGTGAGATCCCCTGGCTGCTGGTGGCACCAGCACTGCCCTGTCACATCTCCTGGCTGCTGGTGGCACCAGGACTGCCCTGTCACAACCTCCTGGCTGCTGGTGGCACCAGCACTACCCTGTCACATCCCCTGGTTCCTGTTGGCACCAGCACTGCCCTGTCACATCTCCTGGCTGCTGGTGGCACCAGGACTGCCCTTTCACATCCTCCTGGCTGCTGGTGGCACCAGCACTGCCCTGTCACATCTTCCTGGCTGCTGGTGGCACCAGGACTGCCCTGTCACATCTCCTGGCTGCTGGTGGGATGTTTTCCAAGCATTTCTGCTCCCTCAGCTGCAGGGACATGCTGCTCCTGATGCCTGCTGGCATTCCTGGCTGCCCATAGATAAATTCTAACCAGGCTTTCATTTCTACATTGCACGGGAGCATGGGCTCTGACATCTCCTCCAAGATATTCACCTGGGGTGTGTTTTGAAGTAAAAACATTTTCACATTTTAATATTTTCATATTTCTGGGGACAGGATAACCCCCCTTCAGGAGCCAGGACCCTTTTCATGCCAGTGGTCTTTGTTGAGTTCCAAATCTGCAGGACTCAGCCCCTGTGTGCCCAGCTCTCTCTCTGTGCCCACGGTGCCAAATCTCCCCCTGATAATCCTTTCCCCTGTATTTTCCTCCCCCAGGTGGACTCCTCCAGCCCTGCCCTGCCTGGCAATGACATCTGCCCCGTGGGCCACTTCTGTCCCCGTGGCACCGGGCACCCCGTGCCGTGTCCCCCCGGGTCCCTGTCCAGCGCCCTGGGGCTGGGGGCAGAGGGGCAGTGCCAGCCCTGCCCTGCTGGGAGGGTCTGCACTGCCCCAGGGCTGGCTGAGCTGGCACAGACGTCGCTGTGTGACCCAGGGTGAGTGGCACTGTCACAGCCTTGCTGTGTGGTTGAATAAATTTAATCCAAATTTCCAGCTCCTGGGCTTGTTCCACGCCCTGGGGCTGGGGCAGAGGGGCAGTGCCAGCCCTGCCCAGCCAGGACTGGCTGAGCTGGCACAGACCCCGCTGTGTGACCCAGGGTGAGTGGCACTGTCACTGGGCAGTGACCAAACACAGCCTTTCCATGTGTTTTAATCCATTTAATCCAAATTTCCAGCTCCTGGGCTCGTTCTCAGCCCTTTGGTTGGGATGTGCTGTGGGATTTTCTGGGTCCCCAGGATGCAGGAGGAATTGACAACTTGACTCTATGTTCTTAGAAGGCTAACTTATTATTTTATGTTATTATATTATAATAAATAACAATATATATATATAAACAATATATAAATAATAAATATATAAATATATTTTATATATAAATATAATATATATTATATATAAATAAAACAATATATCTAAACCCCAAATATTATGTTATTAAATTATATTATTATATGTTATTAAATTATATTATTATATGCTATTATAATATATTAAAGAATATTATACTAAACTTATATTAAAGAATAAAGGATATTTACAGAAGATTTAAAAAGATATTAATGAAAAACCTGTGACTCTCTCTTCCAGAGTCTCAAAACAGCCTGACCATGATTGGTTATTAAGTAAAAACAATTCACATGTTGGATAAACAATCTCCAAACACATTCCAAAGCAGCAAAACACAGGAGAAGCAATCAGATAATTATTGTTTTCATTTTTCTCTGAGGCTTCTGAGCTTCCCAGAAGAAGAAATCCTGGGCTAGGGGATTTTTCAGAAAATATGATGGTGACAATGTGGCATCTCCCTGTAGGTGTTTCAGAGACATTCCTGTTCCCTTCGCATTTGCCTGGCATTCTTATACATCTTTTCCTCTGCTTTCATGGAAAAAAAAAATCATTATTATAAATAAATTGCCACTGCAAATCCCTTATTTAGCCCCATAATCACTTGCTGGGAATTTAACTTTTTTTTCCCTTTCTGTGTCCTCTTCTCCCACAAGGTGGTGCAAGAACCAGGGACAAGGCACCATCCCAGCCTGGGCACAGTGCCCTGAGCAGTGTCTGTCCATCTCATGGGCCTCAGAGCAAGAAGCTACAGAAATTTGATTTATTTTATAAGTGTAAGAGAGTCTTAGAAGTGATTTCAGTGCAGCGTAATGAGATTTCATGAGATTTCTGATAGCAGCTGGCTCTCGAATGGAGCAGAGAAAATCACAATGAAATTTAGCAGTTGAAGCTAAGCTGGGAATACAATGAGGGCTACATTGAGGACTGAAAATAATTATTTTTGGGAATATGAGGGATTTGACTTGTACTAGTTGAACTTTTCCAAAATCTCCTTTAACCGCAAGAGTTAAACCTTACCAGAATTTCCTTTAACCCTAAAAGTTATTACAGCCTAGCTGTAACAGGAATAATCCATATTTTCTGAGCTGGATGGTAATGAAATGTAAATTATTAATCATAAATGACCCTTGACTTCCAAAACCCATGTCCCTCAACAGGGAGCAGTTTGATGCTTTTCACCCCCTTTTCTCATTTGCTTCTCCCTGGTTTGCTGCTTTGGAATGTGTTTGGAGATTGTTTATCCAACATGCGAAGAATTGTTTTAAATTAATGACCAATCACAGCCAGCTGTGTCAGGACTCTGGAAGAAGTCATGAGTTTTTCATTAGTATCTTGTTAAGCCTTCTGTAAGTATTGTTTCTGTATTCTTTAGTATAGTTTTAGTATAGCATAATATAATATTATGTAATGTAATAGAATATAATGTAATGTAATAGAATATAATGTAATGTATTGTAATATAAATTATCATATAGTATAGTATAATATAGCATTGTATAATATAATGTAATATAATTTAATGTAATTAATAGAAAATATTATGTGTAATATAATATAATAATTACATAAAATAATGAATTAGCCTTCTAAGAACATGCACTCAAATTCGTCATTCCCTTCCTGCCGTGGAGGACCCTGTAAATCCCCCAGGGCTCTTTGTTCCAGGTGGATTTTCTCTCTCTCTCTCTCTCCAGGTACGTTTGCCTGGAAGGGAACTCTGCTCCCTGCCCTGTGGATGGCATCCATGGGTACAGATGTCCCAGAGGCTCCTACTGCCCGGCGGGCTCGGGGCTGGAGCTGCCCTGTGAGCCTGGCACCTTCAGCCCCGTGCCAGGGGCCAGCTCCTGCCTGCCCTGCCCGCCTGGCACGGCCTGTGCCAGTGCTGGCACCGTGCAGCCCCTCACCTGCCCCAGAGGTGAGAGTGGGTGTGGGGGGATTCCTCTCTCTGCTCCGGGAATGAGGGATTTGCTGCTGATTGAGCAGCCCAGCATTTCCTTTCTCCCCTGGTTGTCTCCTTGTTGCTGTAAGGATGGACAAGATAATTGTTTATTTATTTATACCCCTTTTATTCTTCATAGCTCATATTTATATGGTTTTCTAAAGGCATCATGTTTAATTGGTTATTGCAGCTCAGTTCATTGGTTAGTAGTTGCTAGAGTATGTGTCTGTCAAAATCTTTCCTCTCTAACTGTGTTTACATTCTTGCCTCCTAAACAGATGTTTCACACAGGTAGAAGTCTTTCTTGACACAGCTGCAGATTCTTTTCTTACAGGAACTTACCAGGCCAGCTGTTGGCTGTACTTAGCCAAAAGAGCAGGCCTGAGCCATGATTTAATGGTTGGATGTTTGGGCAGAGTCCAATAAGATGGAGTTTATTTAATCCAAGTGCCCAATCCTGCATTTTGGCCACAATAACCCCTGCAATGCCATAGGGATGGTGTGGCTGGGCAGTGCCCAGGCACAAAGGGACCTGAGGGACAGCAGGGGCTGGACAGGAGCCAGCAGAGTGCCCTGGGGGCCAAGGAGGCCAAACTGCTGGCCTGGGTCAGGAATGGTGTGGCCAGCAGGAGCAGGGAGGTCACTGTGCCCTGCCCTGGGCACTGTGAGGGCACACCCAGAGTGCTGTGCCCAGCTCTGGGCCCTCAGCCTGGGCAGGACCTTGGGACACTGAGCACATCCAGAGGGGCTGGGAACACAAACCCTGAGAGGAACCCTGAGGGAGCTGGGGGTGCCCAGCCTGGAGAAAAGGAGACTCAGGGCTGCCCCCATCACTCTCACAGCTCCTGAAAGGTGCCTGTGCTCAGCTGGGGCTGGGCTCTTTCTCCAGAGCACACAGCCTCGAGCTGCACCAAGGGAAATACAGGCTGGATATCAAGAAAGAGTTTTTTACAGAAAGGTGATAAAGTTCTGGAATGTTCTGCCTGGGGAGTTGGTGGAGTCGCCATCCCTGGGTGTGTTTAACAAAGCCTGGATGTGGCACTGGGTGCCAGGGTTGAGTTGAGGGGTTGGGGCTGGGATGGACTCGATCATCTTTAGGGTCTCTTCCAACCTGGTCATTCTGTGATTTCACAAGGCTAACAAGGCCATTATTTTATAAGGCTGTACCTAAATGTGACCTCTCCTGGCCCTCTCCATCACAGGGTACTTCTGTCCAGGCCGCACTGCTGTCCCTGTGCCCTGTCCCGAGGGGACACTCAGCCCCTTGGAGGGGGCACTGGCACCCACGGCCTGCAGGCAGTGCCCCGTGGGCAGGTACTGCAGGGGAGAGGCCAACTGGGAGCCTGATGGTGAGTTTGTCCTGTGGGGACTTCAGGGGTGACCACACTGCTTTGGGAGCTGCCAGACCTGCCCCAGCATGGGGGGGACACTGGGGCTGAAGGAGGTGGAAAAATGGGAAACCTCTCCCTGAACAGGGTAAAAGCTATTGCAGGACACCCTGTGGCTGTGCTCATCAGCCTTCTCTTTTTCCCTGTTTCATTATTCTCACTGTGTATTTCATTTTTTTTACGATTATTTCATTTAGTTTTATTGCTATTATTTATTGTTATTTAATGATAATATTTATAATTATATTATTCATTATGATATAATATTATTTTAATGTTTTGTTGTTTGATTATTATATGTTATTACTTATTTTTATTACTATTATAAAATTATATATTATAATAATTATTTTATATATTCATAATAATTATATTTTATATTTACACAATGGATAATAACTTAACTACGATATATTTTATTAATTCTTATTATATTTTTAAATTATTATAATAAAATTTCTATCACTATGATTATATTGTAATATTATTATATCATATTAGTTATTATTAAATATTATATTAGTATATAATATATACTGTTATAATACAATAATATATCTAATATATTGTTATATTATAATGCTATATATTATTATGATATATTAATATATAATATTGTATAAAACATAATATTATGTATTATTGTATTACTAATATATTATTATATATATTTGGCTTTATTGATATTTTTATTTAGCAGTTATTTCAGTTATTGCATCACTTTTCCTTCCCTCCCTTAGTCTTTTTCTGCTTTCTCTTCCTTTGTTTTAACATGTTATCTCTGTTCTTTTTGTGCTCCAAAATCAATCCCCTCCCATTTATGCACAGCATAATTGTCCCTGGGCCAGAACTCCAGGCTGGATACCTGGAAAGAGGAGAGGCAGAATTCTTCCCGCAGGAAGCAGAGTGAGGGCAGCAGTTAGAGAGGAGATAAGTGAGCAAACAGCAGGTGAGGTCAGTGCTGGGAAAGAAAGGGATGGAGGCCAAGGGTTGATGGAGAAGGAAAGGTGACCAGCCCAGGCTATCAGCAGAGATAACCCAGGACAAGGATGGGTCTGGCCTCTCTCGGGAGCTCTCTCTGTTGGTGAGGTGGAGGAGCTGCTCTGGGTGGTGTTTGTCCCTCTCTGTGCCCCTCAGGGCCGTGCTCGGCCGGGTACTTCTGTCACGGAGGAGCCACCGACGCCACCCCCCGAGGGACAGCCGGCTTCCCCCTGAGCGGGCCCTGCCCTCCGGGGCACTACTGCCCCCAGGGAACCCCCTTCCCTGTGCCCTGCCCGGCTGGGACCCTCAACAACGCCACCGGTGAGTGCGACCTCCCCAGGGTTTGTCCTGTGGGGGCTTCATTGGTGACCACACTGCGCAGTGTGATCTCTCCATGGGTTTGTCCACCTCAGTGGTGACCACTCTGGTGATTGTGACTTCTTCCATGGGTTTGTCCTCTGGGGACTTCAGTGGTGACCACATGGGTTGAGTGTGACCTCTCCCATGGGTTTGTCCTCTATGGATTTCAGTAGTGACCACACTGGTGAGTGGGACTTCCCATGGGTTTGTCCACTTTAGTGGTGACCACGCTGGTGAGTGTGACCTCCCCATGGCCTTGTCCAGTGACCACACTGGTGAATGTGACTTCTCCCCCATGGGTTTGTCCTCTGGGGACTTCAGTGGTAACCACACGGGTTGGGTGTGACTTCTGCCATGGGTTTGTCCACTTCAGTGGTGACCACACTCCTGAGTGTGACCTCCCCTCTGGGTTTGTCCATTTCAATGGTGACCAGCTGCCCCTGAGGTCAATGGCCACACATTACCAGTGATGGCTGCTATGTTACCAGTGATGGTGGCCACACATTACCAGTGGTGGTGGCCACGTTACCAGTGATGGTGGCCACGTTACCGTGTTGGTGGCCACATTACCAGTGATGGTGGCCATGTGTTACCAGTGATGGTGGCCATGTGTTACCAGCGATGGTGGCCACATTACCAGTGGTGGTGGCCACATTACCAGTTCAAACAAGCGCTGCTGAAGCTGAGAGTGCTCTGGTGCTGTCCCAGCTGCCGTGTCTGTGTCCCTCAGGAGGTGGCTCCCAGGACAGCTGTGTGCCCTGCTCCCCTGGGGCATTCTGTGCCAGCGTGGGGCTGAGCTCTCCCACAGGACCCTGCTCTGAGGGCTTCTACTGCCCAGCCAACTTCAGCTCCGTCAGCCCCACGGCGTTCCTGTGCCCCAAGGTACTGCTCAGGGCTGGGCAGGGCTGGTTGGAGTCCAAAATGAGGGAATTCTCAGAACTTTGGGCCTGGAAGCCAAATCTTAGTATTAAACACAGGATTTGATCTGAGACCTTAGAGGAGGCTTCCAAACTTAGTGCTAGAAGTGAGAATGTGGATTTGTAAAGCAGAGACATGTTAAACTAAGTAAAAGTAAACAAGGAGTTTAGAATTATAGGTTTGTGTATCATAATGTGATTGGCTAAGAAAACTTACACTGTAGCATGAGTCCATAAGACAAAATATTTAAGGATTGGGTCAAAAACATAAATATCGTTGTTGGCAGTATTTTATTGGGCAATAAATCCTTAAAAGGTCTTGTAACTAAAGGTCTTGTGACCTTCTGAACCATGCAGTGAAGATGTGAGCCAAACTCACCCTTCCTGCCTATGTAGAAGATAAGAAAAATAAATTATCTAAACACTCAGAAGTCCCAGTTCTAACTCATTCAAAATTCCTTCAAAAATCCCCATACTCTGAGTGTCCCACAGTGGCAAAGGGTCACCCACAGCTGAGTGAAACATTGGTCATATGCACACTGAAGTTTGGGTGATTCTGGGAATTATACAGCCCCTAATTTTGACAGATATTTACTGGTTTTAGATATTTTGTGCTGTTAGATACTATTAGTAGATATCTCGAATAGAAAGTCAACAAGGTAGAGGCCCTGTGAGGGGTAATGATGCCTTAGGATTTCAGCTTTAATATTTTCCATCTATTTGTAACCCTGGAGTTCTTCAGTGTAGAACTCCAAACCCCACACACAGTGGGAGCTGCTGCTTCCCCATTTGGGGCAGACACAACAATTCCTCTCCAGGCCTGGCAGTCAAGGACACCTCACTGCCTCAGGGCCCAGAGATGGGAACAAAAGGGAGTTGGGGGCAGCAAACTTGGGGTCAATGACTTCATCAGCTGAAGCTGGAATTGGCAGATTCACCCCCAAAATGCAAATGGACCAAACTTATAAAAGTGTGAAACCTGTGACCCATCATCCATTTTTGGGTGGGTTTTGTCTGCCCTAAATGTACCTGAAGGCCCTTCAATAAACAGAACTGCTTTTTATTCCCTTAATTTTGCCTGGCCTCTGTTTTTAGGCAGCCCAAGAAGGTGCCACCCTCTCCATGCAATGCTGTCCCTTCTGTGTCCTGCCAGGGTCACTTCTGTGGGTCAGGCTCAGCCCTGCCCAGGCCGTGCCCAGCCGGGCAGTACCAGCCAGCCCCGGGCTCTGCCTCCTGCATCCCGTGCCACAGAGGATTCTACTGCCAGGAGAAGGTGGCAGGGGACCCCAGGCGCTGCCCACCTCATTCCTACTGCCCCCCAGGTACTCTGGCACCTCCTGTGGGAATTCACAAAATCAGAGGGCTTTGGGAAAGCTGCAAAAGGCAGGCCTCAGATACAGCAGAACTGTGAGTAGAGCTAAAGCAGCAGCCATGAGATTGGTCAGCAGAAAAATTATTTAAACTGTAGAAAAGCAAGGACAAATAGAACAATGGCCTGTGTATTAACGCTTGTCTAGAATAATTCTCTAAGCTACAGAAAAGTTTATCTAGCAAGATATTAGGAAGGTTAAAGCTTAATAATGGAGCTCTGTGTGTTGTGTTTTAAGGCTTACAAGCAGGTATTGCATTCAAAATAAGCATTGTTTAACCAAAGTTACCTGTGCTTATAGTGATTGGATAGAACTGCTGTCAATGTGCTTTTGCTTTGTGTGATTGGTCAAGAAGCTTATAAAGTAAGTTGTGACATTAAGTTTTCTGGCCTGCTGCCTGGGATGTGAGCTGATGGCATCTTCCCATTGTCATCATCATGTAATGAGACTGATGCTGAAAAATAAACAGCTCAAGGCACTTTTCACAGCAGCCCCATCTCATTTGTGTCTGTAAATAAACCCCCTTCCAGCATCACCTGCCAAGGGCTCAGGTGTCCTGTGCCTGCCTGTGACCCCAGAGATGGGCAATCCTGAGTGACTCCCCCAGCCCAGGTGGTGAGGAGGGGGCAATGAGCCAGAATGGCACAGAGGCCACCTGAGAGTCACTTGTTAGAGCTCAGGAGCCTTGTCACACACAGCACTCTTAATGAAGTTTATTTTTGTCTTTGTGCTCTCCCTTCTAGGGACACGAGTTCCTCTCACCTGTCCTGAGGGCACCTTCACTCCTGATAACGTGACTGGCCTCTGGAATGAGAGGGAATGCCTGCCTTGCCTCCCTGGCCACTACTGCAGGTTAGGGTTCTGTTCATCCTGGCATTTTTCCCTTCCTCTGGAGCAGTCTGACATCCTTGTTTTGTGCTGGGAAAGTTCTTCCCAGCTCCTCTCCTGCATTTCTCTCACTCAAAGTAAAGAAATACAAGTTTAGCTACAGAGTTGGGTACAGAGGCATTGGATCTGGGAATCCTGAAAGGCAAAAGCAGTCTGGCATCGTTGTTGTGGTACAAAGAAGCACCTGAAAGAGGTGTGGGTGGCATTTATTCTCTCCATTTTGAGTTTTCAAATTTATGAAATCATGGGAGTAATGCAGAAAGTCCAGCCCAGTGGAAAGTCACCCACAATTCCATCTGCAGCAGTGTGCCTTGTTCATGGAGTTTGAACTGGCTCACTTCAGTCATCTCTTGGAACCCTAGTTACTGAAAATACTGAGAATTTTGTGCTCACAAACACTAACCCTCAAGAGAAGACTACATTTAACCTGAAGCCATAGGAAGAGCTTCCAAAGTTGAATAATAGAACTAAAATGATGAGTGTATCATTTCAATAGAAGTGTGTAATATCACATAGTAGAAAACTTAAAATTTAAAGTTTTAGAATATAGCAATATATATAAAGCAAATTAGAAGTTTTAAAGCAGAAGCTAGTGCATCTACACGGTTTTTTAAGTGGAAAAATGTGTCTATATTCTCTCTCATATCAGAAGTTATTTTTCACTGCAAACATCACAGAATTCCCAGTCAATACTCTGTTTTTGCACCAAACAACCAGCAGCAGCTCAGAAGACACAAATCCTTGTTTTTCTCTCTGTTGCAGGCACGGCAAGCTGGAAGGGAAATGTGCTGCAGGATATTTCTGCCTGGCTGGGAGCCCTCAGGCTGCTCCCCAGGGCCTCCCCTTCTCCTGGCGCTTCCTGGCCGGCTGCCGCTGGGGCCAGCTGTGTGCAGGGCTGTGTCCTGCAGGTAGGGGAGGGTCTTGCTTTGAAAAGGTGTCTGCTACAGAAGGCAGAAACCCCCTGAGTTATAATTTTGAAATCAAGAAGCTCTCGGGAATAACAGTTCTTTACTAGGGAAGAAAATAATAATAATTTAATAAATAAAAAAATAAAATAAACAGGTGTGTGCAGGGCTGTGTCCTGCAGGTAGGGCAGGGTCTTGCTTTGAAAAGGTGTCTGCTAAGGAAGGCAGGAGCCCCCCTGAATTATAATTTTGAAATTAAGAAGCTCTCGGGAATAACAGTTCTTTACTAGGGAAGAAAATAATAAAAATTTAAAAAAATAAAAAAATAAAAAGAAATATAAATAAATAAATAAAATAAACAGGTGTGTACAGGGCTGTGTCCTGCAGGTAGGGGAGGGCCTTGCTTTGAAAAGGTGTCTGCTACGGAAGGCAGAAACCCCCTGAGTTATAATTTTGAAATCAAGAAGCTCTCAGGAATAACAGTTCTTTACTAGGGAAGAAAATAATAAAAATTTAAAAAAAATAAAATAAACAGGTCTGTGCAGGGCTGTGTCCTGCAGGTAGGGGAGGGCCTTGCTTTGAAAAGGTGTCTGCTAAAGAAGGCAGGAGCCCCCCCTGAATTATAATTTTGAAATCAAGAAGCTCTCGGGAATAACAGTTCTTTACTAGGGAAGAAAATAATAAAAATTTTAAAAAGAAAATAAAAAGAAATATAAATAAATAAATAAAATAAACAGGTGTGTGCAGGGCTGTGTCCTGCAGGTAGGGGAGGGTCTTGCTTTGAAAAGGACCCCTGAAAAGGGTCTGCTAAGGAAGGCAGGAGCCCCCCTGAATTATAATTTTGAAATTAAGAAGCTCTCAGGAATTACAGTTCTTTACCAGGGAAGAAAATAATAAAAATTTAAAAAATAAAAAAATGAAATAAACAGGTGTGTGCAGGGCTGTGTCCTGCAGGTAGGTGAGGGTCTTGCTTTGAAAAGGTGTCTGCTACGGAAGGCAGAAACCCCCTGAGTTATAATTTTGAAATCAAGAAGCTCTCAGGAATAACAGTTCTTTACTAGGGAAGAAAACAATAAAAATTTAAAAAAGAAAATAAAAATAAAAAGAAATATAAATAAAAAAATAAAATAAACAGGTGTGTGCAGGGCTGTGTCCTGCAAGTAGGTGAGGGTGTCTTGGTTTGAACAGCCAGGTGTCTGCTAAAGAAGGCAGGAGCCTCACCCAAAATGGAAAATGTAAACTCCCTCCCCCAAAATTATTGTAATTTTGTAATTAAAAGACTCACAGGCAAAGGTATGGGAAAAGGAATAGCAGTTTCTTATTAGGGAAGAAAATAATAATAATAATAATAATAAACAGAATAAACAGGTGTGTGCAAGGCTGTGTCCTGCAGGTAGGTGAGGGCCTTGGGAGCCCTCCTGAAATGGAAAATGCAAACCCTCTCCATCTGAATTATTATAATTTTGAAATTAAGGAGCTCTCAGGCAAAGATGTGGGAACAGGAATAACAGTTCTTTATTAGGGAAGAAAATAATCATAAAAAACCAAAATAAACAGGTGTGTGCAGGGCTGTGTCCTGCAGGTAGGTGAGTGTCTTGGTTTGAACAGACTGCTGAGGAAGGCAGGAGCCTCCACTGAAATGGAAAATGCAAACCCTCTCCCTTTGAATTATTATAATTTTGAAATTAAAGGGCTGCCACGCAAAGATATGGGAGCAGAAATAACAGTTCTTTACTAGGGAAGAAAAAAAAAAATAAAAAAGAGCAAAAATAGAAAACAACTCTGCCAGAGTCAGACCATTCCCTGCCCCCTGTGTGTCAGGGGGTGTCCCAGCCCCATCCATGGGGGCTCAGCCCTCCTGCAGTGCCAGCTGTGGCTCTGCTGCAGCAGGGATCCTGCACAAGGGGGGAGTTTTCCTCTGCAGCTCCAGGGCTGCTGCAGATGGGCCTGGGCTCCCTCTGGCCATGCAGGGCAGCAGAAAGCTGCTCCTCTGGCAATGCAGGGGGCAAAGGCTGCTGGGGTGTCCCAAAGCTCAGATTGGATCCAGGTAGGAATGCTTGGCTCCTCCCCTGGGCGGAGCATCTCCCCATGGGATGCTGGGATTGGATCAGCCATGCAGGGCAGCAGAAAGCTGCTCCTCTGGGAACGCAGGGAGAAAAAAGCCAAAAGGACACCTGGCTTCCCAACACCTGTAAAAATTCATTCCACAGCACCAGCAGACTGGCTGGGTTGTTTTTGCCACTGGAAGATTTTACATGTTTTACTTTTCTCTCTTTTCCACCCATTTTTAGGTCACTTCTGCCTGGAGGGCTCTGAGGTGCCCACCCCGTGCCCTGCCAACACTCTGAGGGCTCTCCCCGGGGCTGGCAGGAGGGAGGATTGCCTGCCCTGCCCTCCAGGCCGGTGGTGCAAAGCAGGTTTGGGTGATGGCAGCTGCTTTTTGGGACAGTTTTGTGTACCCCTGATTTCCCATTTTCCTCCATTCTGATGCCTCAGGTTTAGCTTTTCTATTTTTCACATTCTGTGCTGCTTTAGTGTGTGGGTCTGGGTTCACATCAGGGGATGGTGAGCTCTGTGCACAGAGCAGGGAGACAAAACAATTCCTGCTCCAGCTGGGCACCAAGGACAAATGATCCAAATCTCAGCCCAGGAGCACAAACCCCGTGGGCTGGAGAGAGAAAAACAAGCAGGGTGGGACTGCAGGGGCTAAAGCTGGAATGGGACAATGAACTGCAAGGTGCAAATGGAGCAGAACTGATCCAAGGGAGAGACCCCGGGAGCGCTCGTGCATTTTGGGACCATTTTGGTTCATCTTGGGTTCATTTTGGGACCATTTTGGTTCATGTTGGGTGCAGCCCTGGCTGGGCTCTTGTGCTGCCCAAGGTGCATCCATGGAGTTCTTTTAATAAACCCCTGTTTTAATAAATCCTCTGTCCAACCTTTGCTCTAGGGCAGCCTGCACAAGGCATCAATTCCAGCCCCTTTTCCCCCCATTTTTCCCAGTTTTCACCCATCCCAGACCCTTTTTATCCCATTTTTCCCAATCCCATCCCATTTCCCTTCATTCCAGACCCATTTTCCCAAATTTTCCCCCATTCTGACTCATTTTTCCCACATCCCATCCCATCCCATCCCCCTTTCCCCCCATTTTACCCAATCCCCTCCCATTTTCCACAATTCCCACCCCATTTTCCCCCATCCCAGAGCATGGCTTGGATGTCAGACATGGAATTGTGAGTGAAAAGAGGCAGTGACCTGTTCATGCAGTGACACCCCTGGGTGCCACCTGGCAGAGGAGGGGCTGGGATGACACAGAGCAGTGTCCCAGCGACACTGGGGACACTCCTTAAATCCTTTTTTTTCTGTTTTTTAGGGGATTCTGAGGCCCATCCGTGCCCTTTGGGCCATTACTGCTTCGGGAGCAATGGCAGTGCCCAGGGCAGTGTCCTGGCCCCTCAGGAGTGCCCTCCCCACACCTTCCGTGGGCACCTGGGGGCACGGAGCCTGGCAGAGTGCCAGCCCTGCCCTCCTGGGTACCACTGTCCCCTGCCAGGTGAGTGTGGGGCAAAGCCAGCCCTTTTCCCACCTCTGGGTGACAAAATTCCCTCCTTTTCCCTCCTCTGGATTACTAAATTCCATTCATTTCCCACTCCTCTGTGACAAAATTCCCTCCTTTTCCCTCTTATGGGTGCCAAAATTCCCTCCCTATCCCACTCCTCTGTGCCAAAATTCTTTCCCTTTCCCTCCTCTGAGTGACAAAATTCTCTCCCTTTCACTCCTCTAAGTGACAGAATTCCCTCCCTTTCAGTCCTCTGGGTGACAGAATTCCCTCCTTTTCCCACCTCTGGGTGACAAAATTCCTTCCCTTTCCCACCCCTGGGTGACAAAATTCTCTCCTTTCCCTTCTTCTGGGTTACAAAATCCCCTTCTTTTTTCCCCCTCTGGGTTACTAAATTCCATCCCTTTCCCACCTCTGGGTGACAAAATTCTTTCCCTTGCCCACTTCTGAGTGACAAAATTCCCCAGGATGAGCTCAGGGAAGGGAGGGAGAATTCCTGCTCACAGCGACCTAAGAGCCTTTCTCCAAATTTCCTCCTGGCCACTCAGTTTCTCTTTCTTCTCCTTCTTCTCCTTCTTCTCCTCCTCCTCCTCCTCCCTTTTCTTTCCTTTTCCTCTTCCTTTTCTCACTCCCTTCTCTTTCCCCACAGGCCTGACCAGCTTTGAGGATTACCCCTGTCCCCCTGGCTACTGGTGCCCTGGCAATGGGGACACTTTCCTGTGCCCAGCTGGCACTTCCAGGACCCAGCCTGGTGCCAAATCCTTGGAAGAGTGTGATCCCTGCCCTCCTGGATATCACTGCCCGGATCCAGCCCAGACTGGGCTCCCCAACACCCAGGGAATCCCTTGCAAACCCGGCTATGAGTGCCCAGCAGGTGACACCACCTTTGTTTGCCTTATTTCCTCATCTCCTGAGCCTAAATGAGGGATCAGCAGGGAATTTGTGGTATTTGCTGGGTCTTCAGGATGATGGAGGAACTGAGAATCTGACTCCATGTTCTTAGAAGGGTAATTTATCATTATATTATATTATACATTTTAAACATTATATATATTATATATATTATATATATTATATATATTATATATATTATATATATTATATATATTATATATTGTTATATAATATTATATTAGTTTCATTATAGATTATAATATAATGTAATATAAAAATATATAATGTATAATATATAATACACAATATCATAAAATAATAAATTACCCTTCTAAGAACATATATAATATATATTATATCTAATTTATATATCATATCATATCAATTATGCTAAACAAAAATTTTCTAAAGAATACAGAAAGGATACAGACAGAAGGCTTGACAAGAATGATTATGAAAACTCATGACTGCTTCCAGAATCCCAACACAGCTGGACTGTGATTGTTCATTAAGTCAAAACAATTCACATGAAACCAATCAAACAATGACCTGTTGGATAAACAATCTCCAGATCACGTTCCAAAGCAGCAAAACACAGGAGAAAAATTAGATAATTATTGTTTTCCTTTTTTTCTCTGAGGCTTCTCATCTTCCCAGGAGAAGAAATCTTGGCAAAGGGATTTTTCCAGAAAATGTGACAGTGACAGGAATTAGAGTGACTCTTATCCCAGGCCATGATCCCTCCCAGCCCTCCCTGATTTTTTTAACTGAGGCTGCCAAGGAAGTGGTCTGGGCTTGGAAAAGAAAGAGATATTTTCATGCAGAGCTGGGCATTGAGGTGCCAGCATGCCATGCTAAGTAATAAACTGGTTCCCAAGAGTTCTGTGCCCTTTTGGGAGCTGTAGAAAACACAGAGAGTTTATGGAAAAGCCTCCTTGTCACAGACATCTTTTATGGAAAATCCTTTCCTTAGGATTTTTCCTCCTGAGAAGCTGAGAGGCCTCAGGAACAAAATGCAAACAATGGTTATCTGCTGCTGTGGAATGCAACAGGTGCATCTGGGATTGGTCTCATGTGGTTGTTTCTAATTAATGGCCAATCACAGTCAGCTGGCTTGGACAGAGAGCTGAGCCACAAACCTTTGTTATCATTCTTTCCTATTCTATTCTTAGCCAGTCTTCTGATGAAATCCTTTCTTCTATTCTTTCAGTATAGTTTTAATGTAATATATATCATAAAATAATAAATGAAGCCTTCTGAAACATGGAGTCAGATCCTCATCTCTTCCCTCATCCTCAGACCCCTGTGAACACGGTCACACCTCCTTTCCTCCCAAACACAGATTTTCCCATTTGGGGGATGTCACACCAACGCCATTCCCATTTCTCCCCCAGGGTCAGTAAATCCCAAACCCTGCAGGCCTGGCTCGTACTGTGCTGCTGTGACAGGAGAGCCCCCCCTGTGTCCTGCTGGCTACCACTGCCCTGAGGGATCCTGGACTTTCAGCAGCCCCGAGCAGCTGTGAGTACCTGGGGCGTGGGGCTCCTGCAAACCCCAACACTGGGAATTGTGCCTGGGGTCCCACCTAAACCACATTCTTTGTGCATGCTGCAACAGCAAAGGGATTTTGTGGCTGCAGCCATGGATTTGGTGACTGGGATTTGGGTTTTGGGGACTGGGAGAGGGATTTTTAGTTTCTGCTCAGCTTGGAATTCTCAGGATTTCTGCTGGTCAGAGTGACCCTGAGATATGTACAAGTCTCTTTTCTCAGCCTGGCAGTCAAAGGAGTCAGGATTCCTCATCTGCGATTTTCAAGGTTGTTTATTATTTGTTATCTATAACATTCTTTCTCTGGCCTGCCAAGGTCTGTCCAGCAGGTCAGTCAGAGGCACACTGACCACCCTCAGGGTGGTGTTGTCCTTTATACTAAAAATTACCTGTACATTATTTACCATAACTCCCCAATACCTATCACCTATGTTAGACAGTGAGCTTCCATCTTAAACCAATCCAAAAGTGCCAACATCACCCAGAACATGGAGGCTAGGAAGCAGAAAGAAGGACAGGGCACGCCCAAGCTCCTCCATTTGGGACCACGAGCCCCCATTCTAAACCCCTAAAAATTTACTTTTCACCCCATGACAAACTAGTTATTATTCTGTTTAAGCTCTTTTGACCTGTAATTCTTCATATAAAGGTGGTCATTTGCTCCATGGGTCAAAATCAAAGTCACAGTTGCCTTGGGCTCTGAGCCCCCTGGCAGGGGCTGGAGCCCTCCAGGACAGCCAGAGAGATTTCCTGGCTTCTGGCATGGAGTCAGATAAGAACTGCTTTTAGTTTTGCCTTGTGTTTTCACTGATCATTAATTTTGTCATTTTTCCGTGGGTCAAAATCAAAGGCACATTGGGCTCTGTGCCAAGGTCTCTGAGCCACCAGGCAGGGGCTCGGGCACTCCAGAAGAGCCAGAGAGATGTCCTGGCTTCCAACATGGAATCAGATAATCACTTTTAGTTTTGCCTTTTGTTTTCACTGATCACTGAATGCTGGAATAATTTGCAGAAATTTTCTTCCTTTCCCTGCTCTGTTTTGATTACCAGGTGTGTGTTCCCATTCTACTGCCCCCCGGGCAGTGCCCATCCCGTGCCCTGCGCAGGAGGGCACATGGCCCTGAGCCTGCCTGGCCTGAGGGGCTCAGCTGAGAGATTCTGCAGGGTTTGTGCTGCAGGGACCTTCCGCAGCGAGCCCCTGGTCTCAGAGCCCTGCCAGCCCTGCCCAGCTGGCTTCACCTGCCCACCAGGTAAATTCAGCTGCCACGGGGGAGTGGGGCACGAAATAGCAGCTCAAATTGGGAGTTTTGAGCTCTGTGTGGGCAAAGCTCTCAGTGCTCTGCAGTTATAAAAGCCTGGTGTGGGCTGTCACGTGGGTTTGCCACTGGATTTAGCCAGTGGAAGAGCTGGGGGGAAGGAAAAACTGAGATTTATATTTAAATATGAATTAGACTGAAAAAAGCTGCTCTGTACATGTGTGGATTTCTATAGACTCGTGTCTATATATAGAGAGACGTGTGTAGATGGATCACTGGGACAAGCAGACGCTCTCTGCCTGTCTCCCAGCACTTTCTGGCGTCCCTAATGCCACCCCTTTCTGCAGGCAGTGACAGCTACCACCAGCAGCCTTGTCCCCGTGGCCACTACTGCCCTGCCCTGTCCCCTGCCCCGCTGCCCTGTCCCCCGGGCACCCACGGGAGCAGCAGCTCTGCCAAGCACCCCGGGGACTGCCAGGCCTGTCCTGCTGGCACCTTCAACCACCTCCCTGCCCAGCCTGCCTGCTTCCCCTGTGGCAGCTCCTCTTCCTCCCAGCCAGGTGAGTTTTTTGGTGTGGGAGTGGATTTTTCCCCTCTGGTGTTCCCTGGTGTGCCACAAGCCCTGGGATCCTCCTGGAGCTGGGGGTGCTGCCCGTGCCCAGCTGCTCTTCCCCTGTGCCACCCAGGAGGAGGATTCCAAATCCAAATCCACTCTTACACCCTTATCCAAGAGGATTTCTCTCCTTAAAGAAAAGGAGAGCTGAGCAGCTCTACTAATTCTTGCTCTATCATTGCTTTGAAAGCAGTAGTGTTACACCAAAATCACTTTAGCTGGGATTTGGGGAGATTGTGTTAAATCTAGGGGTGCTTTTGAGCCAAAATTGGGCACTGAGGGCATGATAAAGTGGGATAAGGCTGGATGGAAACTGGAAAAGTGAGGAGTGCTTATTCCTCACTTAGTGTATGTGCAGCACTGCCCCAGGGTTTCAAATCAGGTGGATTTGAGGCTGTTGGGGCACGAGAGAAGGGCTTGGCAGCCCTGCCTGGCTGGGTCCTTACCCCATCCAGGGCTTTCATCTCCAAATCAGTGGAGGGCTTGTCAGAACTCTGCTGCCAACGAGCAGCTGGGCCTTTCTGCATCTCTGGCTGAATGGGTGCTGCAGGAGATGCTCTCATGCTGTGTTGGTGCAGGCTGGCCCCACTGTTGGGGAAGATGAAACAGGAAAACCTTATCAATATAATTGCCTGGCAAAAGATTCTGAGAATATACAAACTATAAGCAAGATTGAAATGAAAGCAAGCTTTGAGATCCCTCAGTTACTGAACAACTGGAAAACAATGGTGTGGCTGCTGAAGGTGATCCCCTTTTGATGGAACAACACCCTCTGCTTGCAGACAGGCCCAAGGGTCAGAGCAGACCCTACAGCTTGGCAGAAGGGGCCCAAAGAGGAGTTTTTAGGGTTTAAAATGTAACACAGGATGGTAATGTAATGATTCTTATAGGCTGTATGTAAATGCTGTAGGATTTGTATCTTGTACTAGATTGGTTAGTGAGAATCAGAATATTCAACACAGAAGAAGATTTATTGTATTGCAATGGGAACCTCACTCTCTTATCATCTCATCCTCTCTCTCTCTCATCCTCTCTCCTCCTCTCTTCTCTCAGCCTGCTCTGAGCTGTGTTTGGCAGCTCCCAGCAGGGCCCTGCACCCAGGCCCTTTGCAATGAACCCCAAGTTCCAAGCCCTGGCTGCAGAGATCTCACATCTCCATCCACCCTGACCATCCTACAACCCAGCTGCCTGGCCTGTGGCTCAGCTCTGCCCTGGAAAAGGGGCACAGGCTCCAGCAGTGTCACTGAAATGAGCAGTGGGATTTGATAAAGAGTCCAGAGCACAGGAGCTGCTCCTTCCCAGCCAGCACGGTTGTTCCAGGCTGTATTCCCTCTCTAAATCCAACCTCCTCTCCCAGGTGCCACCAGCTGTACCTGCCATGGGCTCAACAGGGCTTTCCAGCAGTCAGATGCCTCCTGCATCTGCCGGGCAGGTTATGTTTACTATGATGAGAGAGGCAAGAAAGACTCTGACAGCAACAGCGACCAGGATTGCCGACCTCAGGTAAAATCAGTCTCCAAACCAAAATTGTTGTGTGATGTGCAGGAAAAGGGGAGTGTTCAGGCCTTAAGATAAGCCAAACAAATATTTCAGATGCTTTATTGGCCTTTTGTTGTAGGAGGTTTTCTTTTCCAGGATCTTGTGAGGTTAAATTTAAATTCCCAAGGGATGGAAGTAAAGGATCCTTCCATGCCAGGGCAGTGGGAACAGCACAGTGTTTCATGTGGATGACAGATCCAGGAACTTAAACCTCATTTAATATGAAGTTCTTCTTTAGAGCTGTCATGGGCAGGGAGACACTAAAACCAATCCCTTGTGAACCATGCAGTGAAGAGGCGAGCCAAACTCACCCTTCCTGCCCATGCAGAAGATAAGAAAAAGAAATCACATAATCTAAAAACTCAGAGGTCCCAGCTCTAACTCATTCAAAATTCCTTCAAAAATCCCCATAGTGTGTTTTCTTGATGGTTTCCTGGTTGGATTGCCTTTTTGTGGAATGTTGGGCTGCCTTTATGTGGAATGATGGACTGCCTTTATGTAGAATGTTGAGTTGCTTTTATGTGGAGTGTTGGATTGCCTTGATGATGTAGAATGTTGGATTGTCTTGATGGGGAATGTTAGATTGCCTTTACGTGGGATGCTGGATTGCCTTTATGTGAAATGTTGGATTGCCTTTATGTGGAGTGTTGGATTGCCCTTACATGGGACGTTGGGTTGCCTTTTTGTGGAATGTTGGATTGCCTTGATGTGGAATGTTGGGTATGTGGAATGTTGGATTGCCTTCACATGGAATGTTGGTTTGCCCTTACCTGAGATGTTGGATTGCCTTTATGTGGAATGTTGGGTTACCTTTACATGGAATGTTGGGTTGTGTTTGTGTGGAATGCTGGATTGCCTTTCTGTGGAGTGTTGGATTTCCTTTATGTGGAATGTTGGGTTGCCTTTACACAGAATATTGGTTTGCCCTTACCTGGAATGTTGGACTGCCTTTATGTGGAATGTTGGGTTACCTTTACATGGAATGCTGGATTGTCTTGTGTGGAATATTGGATTGCCTTTACGTGGAATGCTGGGTTGCCTTGATGTGAAATGTTAGATTGCCTTGATGTGAAATGTTGGGTTGCCTTGATGTGGAATGTTGGATTACCTTTACATGGAGGTCTGAAGCGCAGCAGTGGGGACAAGGAGAACCTTAGGGATGCTGCAGCTCAGCTGCGGCCTGGAAGCTGCAGCCCTGGGGCCCATGTGTGTGTGTTCCCCTGCAGGTGGACGAGCTGTGTGCCCCCGGGCAGGTCCGGCTGGCGTCCACGCGCCGCTGCGCCGCCCCCGAGCGCCACGACTGCGCCCCCGCCTGCGGGCCGGCCGGAGGGGAGCTCCACGCACAGCTGGGCATGTGAGTCACCACAGAGCCACACACAACTGCCACAGAGCCACCACAGAGCCACACAGAACTGCCACAGAGCCACCACAGAGCCACACAGAACTGCCACAGAGTCACCACAGACCAGCACAGAACCACCACAGAGCCACCACAGCAACCAAGAGCCACCACAGGAACACCACTACAGAGCCACCACAGAACTGCCACAGAGCCACCACGGCCACGCACAGCCACCACACAACAGAACCACAGAGCCACCAGAGCCACCACACAACCAGCACAGAAACACCACAGAGCCACCACAGAACCACCACACAGCCACCACAGAACCACCACAGAGCCACCACACAACCAGCACAAAACCACCACAGAGCCACCACAGAAACACCACACAACCACCACAGAACTGCCACAGAGCCACCACAGAACCACTACACAACCACCACAGAACCACCACACAAACATCACAGAGCCACCACAGAAACACCACAACCACACAGAACCACCACAACAGGCCACCACACACCACACAAACACCAGTGAGGGACTTCACCATCACTGAGTCCAACCCAGCACTGTGTCTTGGTTTAGGGCAAATCTGGGAGGAAACATTTAAAGGTTTTTTTTTTTTTTTCTAGAAAGCAAGGAAAGAAGGAAAAAGTTTTTCTTTTCCTTACTAGGAAAAGAAAAAGCACAGACTAGGGATTTTCTCTGCTTCAGTGTCATAGTTTGATATGGGAGGAATTTAGGGAAGTGATGCAAAAGCTTTTTGTGTAACTGACAGTCTATTGAACCACTGGCACCTTCAGTGTGGGGAAGAGAGTGTTAAAGGGTCACACCCCATGTACTTCTCCTTTTTCTACCAGGCTTTTAAATCTGGTGAGTGGTCATAATCATACTACCACCCATTCATCAGCATTGTTGGAACTGAATTGGGAATGGTTGTGTGCTCTGCACATGGTGCTGGAGTGGTCACTCGCTGCTAAACAAGAGCAGCTGCAGCTGGGGGTGTCACATTTTGGCCTTGAAGGGCAGGCATGGTGTTGATGAGATGTACAGGGAGTTTGCTCCATCCTTTTTTCTGAATACAGAGTAGGATCATCCACTCTGTGGGCTGTGACACACTGGGGGTCTGTTTTAGCTCTTTGCTGAGGGATCAGGACTGACCAAGGATTTGTCCCTTTTTCAGATGTCACTGCAAGCAGTACGTCTCTGCTGAGGAGCTCTGTGACCAGCTGTGCCTGCTGAGAGCCCCACGCATCTCCCTGGCCTTTGGCACCCACCGGGAGCTGCTGCTGAGGGTGGGCGAGGGCCAAGTGAGGGTAGGTGTGGAGGGAGGGATTGCTGTCTAAATGTGCACGTCTGGGAGAGCCCAGAAATCACCACGGGGTGAAGGAACTCCTCCAGGGGAGGTTAAGCTTGCTGCATTACAGAGAAACAACAATTCCTGAATTACAGAGGAAAAACTCCTTTTACAGCTGCACTGAAAGCTGACCACAAACCAGGGTTGATTAAATTGAGTTCTCTCTGCTTCTCACAGGAGGTTTCAAATGTTCTGGGCCCTGATGAGCACCTGCAGAGCAGCCAAAGGGTGCATTTGGTTCTGTTCAGCCCCCAGGGAGTGCTGGGTTTCATTGTCTCCAGCACAGCAGTTCTGGATGCATTTCTCATGGGTAAGGCTTGAGAGAGAACCCAAATTCCAGCACACCAAGCCATCCATTTCCTCCCATGGTGGCACAGCCACTGGACAGTGGCACAGCCATTTCCTCCCATGTTGGCATGGAGGAAATTCATTATTAGATGCTCCAGACTATTTAGAAAACAGGGAAATTCTTGCTCTGTCTGGGAGTAAGCAGTGGGGAATTCACTGGCTGCGTGGGTAACTCCCTGGGAAGGGCTCAGATAGAGATTGCAGGATTTTGGATTTCCAAGGAATTAGAAGGAAACTCCACTTAGAGGAAAATCTGTCAGCAGGTGCATGGATTTGGCTTTGTGAGCTGAAACTGCCCGCAGATACAAAATAAATAATTCTCCCTTGCCGAGGGTTGGGTGTTATCACATGCTGCTCACTTTGCAGGGTTCATTCTGTTTTTTTCTCTTGCCTGTGGCAGGAGATTTTTCCTCAGATCAGCTGCTGCAGAAAGGGCCCAGAGCCCAGAGGAGCTCCCCCAGAGAGAGCCAGGCCTTGCCCCTCATCCCTAACCCAGTGGTGTGTCTGGAAGCAGGGGACACGATCCTCTTCCAGCTCAGCATCAATTCCCAGGGTGAGTCTGGCTGGGGCTGAGCACATTTGTGGGTCCAGACCTGTTCAGAGCAGTGGTTCCACACTGGGCACCCTGCATGGATCCATCCTGGGCAGCCTGCATGGATCCATCCCTGCTCCTCCTGTCTCCCAGAACTGCAGTATGATCTCTGCCAGGGCCTTACCTGCAGGTTTTCAATTTTTGACTGAATTTCTATAGAGTGAGATAAAATTGATCCTGTGTTATACAGCTGTGGTGGTGTTCACAGGGGTCTCAGGAGGAGGGAAGAGATGAGGATCTGACTCCATATTTAAAAGGCTTGGTTTATTATTTTATGATATATATTATATTCAAACTGTACTAAAAGAATAGAAGAAAGGATTTCATCAGAAGGCTAGCAAGAATAGAAAAGAAAGAATGATAACAAAGGCTTGTGCCTCAGACAGAGAGTCCGAGCCAGCTGACTGTGATTGGCCATTAATTAAAAACAACCACATGAGACCAATCCCAGATGCACCTGTTGCATTCCACAGCAGCAGATAACCATTGTTTACATTTTGTTCCTGAGGCCTCCCAGCTTCTCAGGAGAAAAAAATCTGAAGGAAGCGATTTTTCATCAAACATGTCTGTGACAGACAGCACAAATCTTTGTGGGGCAGTAATTAAACTCAATTAAATGAGCTGACTATAGAAATGAGCTGCTGTAAAAGCAGTTCCACAGCTCTTTGCCAGCCCAGTGCCAGCTTTCCCAGCTGAGGTGGCTCAGAGCTGCTGTCCCTGTGCTGCCCCATCCCAGAGCGTGCCTCCAGCCATTACCCCGTGTACCAGAAGCAGCATCTCTACAACAACAACCCCGGCTGGGATTTCGGACCCTTCCGAAGGCTGGACCACCTGATCCAGGAGACCCAGCTCAACATCTCCTGGTAATACCTGCTGTGGGCAACCTGAGAGTGAGTTTTTGACAGAATCAGCAGGTCTTGGGAGTGAAAACACCAAATTTTGCTGTGTTCAACCATCTTCACAGATGGAGCCTGAAGGAGGCTTGGATCAGCTCCCTGGTCAGAGAGAGAAGCTAGATAAGATTTCCCAGAATCAGCCTGGGAAGCTTTAGGGAGAGAAAGAATTCTGAACAATCTGCACCTGCTGTTTTGTAATAAGCTGTTTTGTCCATAAGGTTGTTTACCAAAGGGTGGTTTCTTAATTAGCCTATGGTGTTTTAATTAAAGGACCAATCAGGTCCACCTCTAGTGAAGCAGAGTATAAAATCAATGGGTTTATTAATAAAGGGGAATTAGCCTTGTGTGAATGTCTTGAGAGTTTATGTCATTTATTATCCAGACCTGACCAGTTGTGGTAACCCTTCCTCACTTCTCCCTTCCAGGTTTGCCCATGTGTTCCTGGAGCCTGGCACATTTGTTTTCAGGGACAGCTCCGTTCAGGAACGCTTCCTGATTGTGACAGTGAAGGAGGCCAGCGTGAGCTGTGACCCCAGGGACGCCTCCTTCCAGCCCTCCTCCCTGTTCCAGCTGGCCAGACACGGCATTTTGAAGCAGCAGCATCATCTGAACCTGGCTCCCAACTGGGCTGCTATCACAGGTCCAGCCAAAGCTCTGAGATACCTTCAACCTCCATCCTCACCCATCACCTTTCTTGTCCTTTTTAAGTTGTTTAAACAAGAATTTTCTTTGGAAGTGCCACCAAAACACTGCTCTGTCAGCTTTAATTCCTTGCTGCTGAGGAGCTTCCCAAATTTCATTTCTGTCTGGCCAAGGGCCTGCCTGTGCAGGAGCTGAGCTGGGGACAGAGGGAAGGAGCAGTCGTGCTCGTCCCCATGCCCTGTTTGAAGAGTTCAGGTAACCCAGGCCTTTGTTTTCCTTGGCTGGGAAGCAGAAAATGACAGTGTATTTCCATGATAAACCCAGCTGAAATGAAATCCATCATTCCCAAGCTGACTGAAAGCTAAACACGAGGTCAGGTAAGGTCTGTGCTCCAAGGCAGGTGTGGGTGTGAGAGCTGTGCACGCACCAATCCTTCAGGGGGAGGCCAGGAAACAACAGAAATGAAAGTGTGGTGTGCAAGCATGATCCTGACTCTATAAAATATATATTGTTTATATTTATAGTCATATTTATATTTATCATTATATTCCTATTTATATTATATTTAGGTTTGCATTTATATTTTACATACTATATTATCTAATTATATATAATATATAATATATATAAAGCATATAATATATATAAAGCATATAATGCAGATAAAGCATAATATAATATAATATAATATGTACACATTTTAATATATTTTATATTTTTTAATATATTTAATCTATACAATATATAGATATACATATAAATACACTCAGTAATATATATTATATACTATATACTATATAATATATAATATATAATATATAATATATAATATATATTATATACTATATACTATATAATATATAATATAGATATAATAATATATATTTTCTCTATAAAATTTATAAACTGGATCCTTCAGTCCTGAAAACACCTCCTAATCCACCTGCCCCAGCTTCTCCCAGAAGAAGCAGAAGTGAAATGAGTAGAGAATGGTGCTGAATATTATTTTTGTGTTTCTCACTTCTTGCCCTCCCTCCTGTGTTCCTCAGCAATCCTTTTCATCCTGGGCTTCCTCGTGCTGGTGCTCACCACCCTGGCCATCGTGTTCCAGCCTGCTGGCCCCAAAATCAGCCCCCTGAAGGGCTGGAAGCCACGCTGGAGGAGCCTGGGGGAGCCACACATCCCACCAGAGTACATCCTCCTTAAGGACAGGTAAACACCAGCCTCTGCAGGCTCCTACAAAAAATCTACCCAAGAAACCCATCCTCTGCTTGAGCTGGGGTCTGATCTTCCTGAGAAAAATGAGATGTTCTTCATGTTCTTTGCCATTTTCCCCAGTGTAGAGTTCTATGAGATGCTTGGTCCGCGTGGATCTGGAGAAGATGCTGGCTCTGGAGAGAAGGGAGCAGTGCCCGGTGCAGGTGAAGGGCTGGGCCAGCCCCAGGTGTTCTCCCATTGGTTTTTTCCCCACTTCCTCCCCATTTTCTTCTCTCAGGTGCAATATTTTGACACCTGCTGACCCAGCATGTCCTGCACTCTCAGGAGGCTCCACAGGCACTTTGCTGTTTGCACTTCCACAGGCACACACACTTCCACCTGGGTTTATTCCAGGGATTTAACCCCTGTCATGGGGATGGGTTGGAGATTTTTCCCTCAAGAGTTGAGAGAGTGAATCCCCAGCCTTGACAAGCCCTTTAAAACAGCAGCGAGTTCAGGTGACAGGTGAAGAAAATAAAGATTTACAAGTGTTTTCCTTGGCTTCGTTTGCTGGTTATTCTGTTCCCTGGAGGCACGGGACTCCTCCTTTGCTTTCTGGGAATGAGTGGGAATTTCGGGACGCTGACAGGGAGCAGAGCCCAGCAGATGGCAGCAGGTGTTGATGCTGGGACAGCTCCGGAGCAGCTCTGCCAGCATGCCGGCAGATTTCTGGACAATTTAGGAGCTGATAGTAACGCTCTGTCATCCTCCCCCTCGCTGGGGAACGAGACCTTCTCTCACATCTCCTGCCTCATCCTCCTCCCTCACAGAACACAAAATTCCCCTGGCCAGGCAACGAATTGTAGGGGAAATAAACTGAAATAACCTCATTTGCAGTGTTTGAGCGTGATCCTTTCCCTGGTGTTTCAGAGCACAGCTTCACCCCCAGGCTCCTGGAGGATTTCAGTGTCCGGACCCTCTATGACAAGCTGGAGGATCAGAATTTGCACTTGGCCTCTCAGCTGGCAAAGCACAGGATGGACGTGCTGGTGTTCCACAGGGGGATCAGCCAGAGGATCCAGAGCCTCATGGTCAGTGGGGAGAGGCATTCGAGGGAAGGGAGCCTTGGAACCATGAAAATCTTAAGATAAATTGTTGCCTGAAGGGAAAGTTCATCCAAGGCTGGGTATTACTCCTTTCAGTAGTTTACTTTGGTATAAAATAAATTTTTTATATGGTTTTATTGATGCCTCAGGTTTAGCTTTTATACTTTTCAGATTCTGTGCTGCTTTAGTGTGTGGGTCTGGGTTCACATCAGGGGATGGTGAGCTCTGTGCACAGAGCAGGGAGACAAAACAATTCCTGCTCCAGCTGGGCACCAAGGACAAATGATCCAAATCTCAGCCCAGAGCACAAACCCGTGGTGATGAGAGAGAAAAACAAGCAGGGTGGGACTGCCTGGGCTAAAGCTGGAATGGGACAATGAACTGCAAGGTGCAAATGGAGCAGAACTGATCCCAGGGAGAGACCCCGGGAGCGCTCGTGCATTTTGGGGCCATTTTGGGTCATCTTGGGTTCATTTTGGGACCATTTTGGTTCACCTTGGGTGCAGCCCTGGCTGGGCTCTTGTGCTGCCCAAGGTGCATCCATTGAGGCCTTTTAATAAATTCCTACTTTATTCTTCAACTTTCTCTAGCCACTGTTCTAACTCAGCCTGCTCAAGGCATCATTATTGAGGGGCTGAATGTGGATTTTGGGGTTTGCAGAATATAACACTGCTGCTTTCTGTGAACAGGACATGGTGCAAGCTGTGGACTGGGAAGCCCTGAAAACCTCCAGGCAGGGGATTTGTGGGCAGGAAGCTGCAGAGCAGAGCTGGGCAGCAGTGGGTGCTGAGCTGAAGGATGGGCAGTGGAACAACAACTCCCAGCCAGGTGAGAGGAGCAGGGTGCAGAGCCAGGGACGGGTGCAGCGTGAGGGCAGCAGCAGCACAGAAAGGAAAAGGCTAAAAAAGACCTGACTCATCCACATGAGAGAGCCCAAAAATTGTTCTGTACAAGCTGACAGGCTGTCTGCACCTGGGCTCAGTGAGAGGAGAGGTCTGGCAGCTCAGGGAAGGGTGTAATGCCTCAGGTTTTAGATTTTCTGTTTTTCAGGTTCTGTGGTGCTTTAGTGGTCTGGGTTCATATCAGAGGATGGTGAGCTCTGTGCACAGAGCAGGGAGACAAAAAATTCCTGCTCCAGCTGGGCACCAAGGACAAATGATCCAAATCTCAGCCCAGGAGCACAAACCCCGTGGGCTGGAGAGAGAAAAACAAGCAGGGTGGGACTGCTTGTTAAAAAGCTAAAGCTGAAATTGGATGCAAATGAACCCAAGATGCAAATGGAGCAGAACTTGTAAAAGTGAGAGACCTCATGACCTCGTGTTCATTTTGGCACCATTTTGGTTCATCTTGGGTTCATTTTGGGACCATTTTGGTTCCTCTTTGGTGCAGTCCTGGCTGGGCTCTTGTGCTGCCCAAGGTGTGTCCATGGAGGCTTTCTAATAAATCCCTGCTTTATTCTGTAACTCTGCTCAGCCTCTGTTCTAGGCCAGCCTTCTCAAGGCATCAGGGGAGCACGGAGTAATTTGGAAATGTTGTACAAAATGAGGCATCCTGAGAAATTTCCAAATAAAGGCTCCTGCTCTTGGTGCTGTTCTGGATTTAATCATGGTTTTCCAGGTGGTTCTAGGGAATCCCACTGAAATTTTGTGTTGGGTTCCTAAGGTTCCCCATGGCAAGAGGTGACAGAGTTGATGAGAGCTGTGGAAGCTCTGCTTGGGAGCCCTCCTGAGAGGAGCAGAGCTGCAAATCCAGGGCAGGAGCCCAAGGTCCCAGCAGAGGCTGCAGTGGGAGCTGTGCCCCCCCTGCCCAGCCTGGCCACTGAGAAGAAACCACAAGGGCAGGTGAGCTGCAGGTGTCTGGGTTTGGGCCATCTCTCACCTTCCTGGGAGTTTTTCTATTTCTTTAACTTCTGATTCCTTTTTATCCCACAGGATCCTGAGCTGGCTCAGCTCTGGGAGCTGTTCAGCAGGAAAGATTCTTTTTCCAGCCTGCCTGGGCATGAAGAGCGTGGTAAGGGCAGTGCCCCAGCTGTGAGGTGCTTTCAGGAGCTGATTCTGTGCTAGGAGGGTAAAAGGGGGTGTCCATGTTTGCTAACACAGCAAATGCAGATTTACTTTTCTCCATTTATTCTATTTTTACTTTCACATAATTTATTTTTGCTGAGGTGCCAGCTCAGGGCAGCCACTTCTGCCTCCTCTATCATCTGTAGAGAGAGGTCAAGGAGTTTCCATCCTTTTACATCCTTCTCTGCAGGAGAGAAGTCAAGGAATTTCCATCTCTACAGACCCTTCACACCTTTATATTACTTAATATACCTTAATGACCACCTGTAGGGAAGAGTCTGCATGTCATTATAATAATTAAATGCTAATTTGAGGAGGCCAGGCAGATTCTACACCATCATTTGTGATCCTCTCAACATTCCCTCTGCCCAGGACAACATTTCCTTCTTGCAGCCATGAGGAGCTTCTTCCTTTAGGCTTAAAAATGCCCCAATTGGTTGCAGGTTCAGATCTCCCCTTGGCTTATCTGACTGAGCTGGAGGTGGAGGGTCTGGTGGCAGCTCCCCCCCTTGCCAAGAACCTGTGTGAGATCAAGAAAGCTTTGGTGAATCTGCATCAACCCTCAGCCCTTGGCAATTCAGGTAATTCAGCTGGTTTTTGTTCATGGGTGCTGGTTTAGAGCAGTAAATAAAGTGTGATGGTGTTTACAAGGGTCTGAGGGTGAGGGAAGAGATGAGGATCTGACTCCATGTTTCAGAAGGCTTGATTTATTATTTTAAGATATATACTATATTAAAACTATACTAAAAGAATAGAAGCAAGGATTTCATCAGAAGAATAGAAAAAGAAGGAATAGATAACAAAGGCTTGTGGCTCGGACTCTCTGTCTGAGCCAGCTGACTGTGATTGGCCATTAATTAGAAACAACCACATGAGACCAATCACAGATGCACCTGTTGCATTCCACAGCAGCAGATAACCATTGTTTGCATTTTGTTCCTGAGGCCTCCCAGCTTCTCAGGAGGAAAAATCCTAAGGAAAGGATTTTCCATAAAAGATGTCTGTGACAATAAAGCAGGAGTTAAATTAAGCAGGATTTCTTCTGAGCTGAACATTTTCCTCCAGCAGCTGCTGAATTTTTCATGCTGTGACACTCAGAGTTTGAAATTAATAACAGTGCGAGGTTGGTGTAATTATGGGAGCATCATTTGCATTATTTTGAAATTCAGATGCAGAGAGTTTGCAAAGGCCTGAAGCTGATCCTGCAGGTCCTGTCCTGGGTTATTCCCTTGGATTTGGCTGCAGTGATGACTGTGGGTATCCACTGAATTTCTAATCTACTTTTATTCTGAATTTCTCTATCAGACAGCAAACACCAAGCCAGCCTGGGGAGCTCAGGCCTCTTCTGATGGATGCCTGGGATGGAGCCCTGCAGCTGGGATAAAGAGGAGCTGCACTCTCAGAGCAGGGACAGGAGCAGGAGGATTTCATGTTCTGCACAGTAAAACAGCCACCAGCTCATTCCTGGAGGAGCTGAGCTTATCCTGGGCCATGGATGAGGTTGGGCTGGGGAGGGAGGGAGGGTCTGGGACAGAGCAGCTTTACCTGAGTATCAGAACAGACACAAATTTAATTAAGGATGTGTTTGGTCAAATATGTGATGATGAATCCATATTCTTTTTGCTTAACCTTGACATATTTTCATATTTGCTGTGGATTATCAGTAATTTGTAGGCTGGAGAAGGAGGGTGAAGTTCTTGGTGTCGCTGATTTTGTGTTTTTTGTTGTTAAGCCAATAAAAAAATAAACAGAAGAGCACATGTGGCATCAGAGTCTCGTTTTACCAACGTGTTCTGTGCAACCTCTCTGATGTGAAGGATATTTGTGAGTTTTCCAAGCATTTTAGAGCCATCCTTTTAAGGCTTGCCCAGCACCCCTACATGGCCTGTGCATGTCTTAAATACACTCAGTTCTGCTGGCAGAGACCTCAAAGGTCTCTACAAATCTGATTTTCCTGAGCAAAGATACACTGAAACTATTCCTGCAGGGAGAGCTGCTGGTGTCCAGTGCTGTGAGCCTGATTTTAATGTTTTACTATCCCTCCTGCCATTCTGCAGGTCACTGTGGTTGCCTGTTGGGGAATGTGGCATTGAAAAAACCCATCCTTTCTTTATTTTTTAGGTTTTCAGGATTGTTTTCATAAAAATCCTCCATGGAGGTAAGAATCTCTCTGACACCCAAGGGAAACCTGGTCCCCAAGAGGTGACAAAGTTATCTCTGGGCCTTGTGGCTCCAGATCCTATTTGTAAAAGGCAGGGTGGAAGGCAGCTGTAAATAAAATAAATCAAATTTTTATTGTAGCAATATTTCCATGAGTAAATTTGTTTGGTTTAAACCAAACCAAAGATACCCATGGGGAATTTTGCTCTAAGTTTTTTTCCCCCAATCTTGTTTCCTTAACTTCAGTTGTAAGCAAAAAAAAATCAATTTTGAAATATTTTGGGTCTTTTTTTTTTTTGCCCCACAAACCCAAAGGACATCAATGCAAAGACCAGAGTTTATTTTAACAGTTCATTGGCAAGATCTAATAAAAAGAGGAGTGGTGCAACCATTGGGTTTATTGCATTTGTGAAGTATTTGCTGCTGACTGCTCATTTTCCAGAGTGGGAGCTCCTGAATGCCCAGCACAGTCTGGAGTAGCAGTGAAGTATCAGGAGAGCTCCCTGGAACTGCTGATAAGGGACATGGAGTGCAGGGTCAATTAATTTGGCATTTGGAGAGGGGTCACGGGTTTCTCTTGGGTTTCTTTGAGTTGTGCCTCTCTTGACAGGGGATGAAAAGGCATTTTCAACATCCTCTGCAAAGTTCAGCCTCTCCTGGAGAGCATCAGGTGCTGCTGTGATGTTCTGGGTTCCCTGGGGTGTGAAATGAGCTGCTGCTGATTTTTTATCCTTCAGTCTGAAGGTTTTGTCCCACCTACCAGTGTCACCTCTGCCACAGGGTGCTCCTGATGCTGCTTGTGGCACTCAGACTGCCCCTGGGTGTAGCCATGACATTTTCTGAAAAATCCTTTCCTTAGGATTTTTCCTCCTGAGAAGCTGGGAGGCCTCAGGAACAAAATGGAAACATTGATTATCTGCTGCTGTGGAATGCAACAGGTGCATCTGGGATTGGTCTCATGTGGTTGTTTTTAATTAATGGCCAATCACAGTCAGCTGTGAGTCGGACAGAGAGTCCGAGCCACAAACCTTTGTTATCATTCCTTTCTATTCTATTCTTAGCCAGCCTTCTGAGGAAATCCTTGCTTCTATTCTTTTAGTATAGTTTTAATATAATATATGTCATAAAATAATAAATCAAGCCTTCTGAAACATGGAGTCAGATCCTCATTTCTTCCCTCATCCTCAGACCCCTGCAAGCACTGTCACAGCTGGGTATTCCAGGTAAAGAATTTTAAATGCTGAGAGAAGAGAAAGCTTGGAGCTGACCTTGGGGCCTGGTTGGTTCATTCTGTGGTGATACCCTGAATTTGTTGGATCTGAGACAGCCAATGCCTCAATTCTGAGATCATGGTTGTTGGGGAAGATGAAACAGGAAAGCCTTATCAATATGATTGCCTGGCAAAAGATTTGGAGAATATGGAAACTATAAGTGAGATTGAAATGAAAGCAAGCTTTGAGATCCCTCAGTTACTGAACAACTGGAAAACAATGGTGTGGCTGCTGAAGGTGATCCCCTTTTGATGGAACAACACCCTCTGCTTGCAGACAGGCCCAAGGGTCAGAGCAGACCCTACAGCTTGGCAGAAGGGGCCCAAAGAGGAGTTTTTAGGGTTTAAAATGTAACACAGGATGGTAATGTAATGATTCTTATAGGCTGTATGTAAATGCTGTAGGATTTGTATCTTGTACTAGATCGGTGAGTGAAAATTAGAATATTCAGCACAGAAGAAGATTTATTGCATTGTGATATCACTGGCTGGGGTCTCTGTGCAAATCACAAACAGGATGGGACTGCTGGGAACGTGCCTTGAGCTGTTTTATTTTCCAGTATCAGCTTCATTCCATGGTTATGACAATGGGAAGATGCCACCAGCTCACATTCCCAGCAGCAGACAAAGAACTTAAAGTTACAACTCACTTTATAAATTTTTTGACCAATCACACACAGCAAAAGCACATTGACAGTAGTTCTATCCAACCACTATAAGCACACGTACCTTTGGTTAAAACAATGCTTGCTTATTTAGAATATAATACCTACTTGTAAGCCTTAAAACACAATGCACAGAGCTCCATTATTAAGCTTAAAACTTCCCAATATCTTGCTAGATAAACTTTTCTACAGCTTAGAGAGTTATTCTAGGCGAGCATTAATACACCGACCACTGTTCTATTTGTCCTTGCTTTTCTACTTTTTACATAATTTTTCTGCTGACCAATCTCATGGCTGCTGCTTAGCTCTCATCACAGTTCTGCTGTGTCTGAGGCCTGCCTTGTGCAGCTTTGTCAAAACCCTCTGATTTTGTGGATTCCCACATTGTAATGGGAACTTCGCTCTCTTTTTCCTCTTGCTTTTTTTCTTCTCTCTCTCTCTCTCTTTGGGGCTCCTCTTTGGGCCTGCTCTGAGCTGTGGCTGGCAGCTCCCAGCAGGGCCCTGCGCCCAGGCCCTTTGCAATAAACCACAAGTTCCAAGAGCAGAAGAAGATTTATTGTATTGTAATGGGAATCTCACCCTCTGATCCTCTCTTTTACTCTCTCATTTTCTCTTTACCACACTCCTGCCTTCTCTCTCTTTACCTCTCTCTTTACTTCTCTCACTCCTGCTCCAAGCTGCAGCTGGCAGTTCCAAGCTGGGCCCTGCACCCAGATCCTTTGCAATAAACCTGAAATTCCATGACCAGAAGAAGATTTATTGTATTGTAACGGGAACCTCACTCTCTTATCCTCTTTACCACTCTCTTCATCTCTCTGTCCCTCTCTCAGGCCTGCTCTGAGCTGTGCCTGGCAGCTCCAGCAGGGCCCTGCACCCAGGCCCTTTCCAATAAACCACAAATTCCAAGCCCTGGCTTCAGAGATCTCTCTCTGTCCATCCCTACCATCTTACCTTGTCACTCCTACAATGGTCCCACTGACCCAGTGCAGCAGGAAACCAGTCTGGAGGCAGGAATATAATAATAAATGATAAATTCACTGTGATGCTCACAGACACAGGGCCTGGCTGGTGAATCACACCCTGGCACAAGGACGAGCTGCAGCCCCGAGCTGACTCATCTTTCACACAGTAACTCTATTTCTGGCACTGTTGAAGTCTTCAATTAACAGGTTCATAGTGTTTTTATCTTTTACTCCACCTGCTTCTCTAACTCACTTTATAACCCCTGAGATAGCTCCTATCTTCATGTGATGGACCCTGGCCCAGCACTCTCAGACCTGTTGATTCACTGGTCCTGCTGATTTGCTGTGCTGAGCACCTGGATATCTACCACAATTAGAAACGTGTGCAAAACTGTAAAATCTATAGATAAACATTCCTTCCTCAAGGCTTTTCCTGAGAAAATATAAAAGGCCATAAAATCTAATTAGCAAGGGCAGAGATTTTCCCTCTACACCACCCAGGGGTTCATTGATCTCAGAAACACTCACAAGCAATTTTAAAGTTGCAGCACTTGATTTTATGCAGGTTTTTTTGTTGCTGTAAATATTTAGAATTGAACAAAAACATATCCAAAATGTATTTTTTCACTGTGGTACCCAAAGGGCTGTTGGGATTTCCCAGTAAGATTCACGTGCTGGTGGCCATGGAGTGAGAATTCCCTGTGTTTATGTGAAAACTACATGATAACCTTGGATGATTTTAGCTGTTCATGTCCTAGGAAAGTGGTGCCCATATTTTGTACAAGGAGAAGAAATTAAGCAGGACAAAATCTTGTGTTAAAATAAATCCAGACCAGCTTCCAGACCAGTCATTAGAAGGACTAGAAGAAACACAAACTAAGGAAGGAGAAACTTGGTTTTCCTTGTTGCCTTGTGCTGTTTGGCACCATTAGACCCTGAGAAAGATAGACCTGGAATTTCCACTTTTATCCACCACAAGCAACAGGCCTCAACTCCCAATCTCCCCCTCACCCATCTGCCAGCCAGTGCAATTTCTGACAAACCAAAGCCCCGAAATACCTCCCAATCTGCCCTGCTCCCTGGGAGGAATCTGCTGCAGCCATCCCTCCTCCAGAACCACAGAGCAAACAGCCCTTCCTGCCATCCTTCCCAACCCACCCCTCTGGGAGCCAGACGGGCAGAAAAGCTGCCAATAAACCCATTTCTTGGCGAGGCAAACACAGATAAGGCTCAGAAGGTTCTGCTTGTGCCCAGCTCTTCCTGAATTCCCCTGCAGAGCCCGAAGTGTTGGGCTGACCTTTGCCAGCGGCGCCAGGGAGGTGCGAGCTGATAACGGGGCTGTGGTCAACAAGGAAATCAACGTGTGGTGTGTGGGTCAAAGGCCTCCAGGAACCCAGGTCAGGCCCTGTTGGCAAGGATGAAAGTTTGGCAAGAAAGTCTCACAGATATGTGTGCTTAGCAGAAAGATTTTTAAATGTGGAGTCTGATGAAGGAATAGAGATGTGTTGGAACTTAGTCCATCCCTCTGGGTGTCCAGAGTTGCTGAGGACCCCACCAGGGGGCTCAGAGACCCTGGCACACAGCCCAGAACACCTGGGGATTTGATTTTGATCCCTGGAGCAAGTTGCCAGCTTTGTATGAGTACCTGAAAGTCACACAGGTTTGAATAGTGTAATAACGAAATAATCACAGGGTGAAAATGTAGATTTTAGGATTTTTGGTATGGGGGTTATGGGGACAAGATGGAGGAATCTGGGCATGTCCAGCCTTTCTTCTTCTTCTTGTTCTCCATTTTCTGCAGTGATGTTGGCACTTTGGGATTGGTCTAGAGTAGAAGTGCACTGTCTAACACAGGTGATAGGTATTGGGAATTAAGTGTAAATATGTTATACATAGTTTGTAGTATAAAAGGACAACACAGAGTGCCTGTGGCTGCCCTGCTGAGCAGATCTCGGCTGGGCAGAAAGAAAATTTTATAGATAAGAATTAATAAACAACCTCAAGACCGAAAAGTGAAGAGTCCAGACTCGTTCTTCAGTTGCGTGGGCCGAAGCAGAGACACCCTGCACATCTCGGGGCAGCAATAACAACCAAAACCCGAGAGAGATGGAAGCAAGTTTTGATATAGAAGGAAAGAATTGATGAGCCAGTCTCACTGGATAACCAAGGAGACAAAGGGTGTGTTAGTTAGAAGGGGTTTTAGAGCAAAGGATAAACCCACCTCAAACAAGATGTTTTTACCAAGCAGAAAGGTAGCACAGGCAAACAAGTCAGCAAATGTTGCAAGTAGAAGAAAGAAGTTTCTACTGCAAGAAAACTGAAAAACAACTTCTAGCTTAAACTGTAATGCGCAGGATGCTTCCCAGACCCAAGCTGGCACCAGTGCCAACTCAGGCTGGTTTGACAGTGCCAAGTGGCTCCTGCAATCTGCCATCAGCAACCTGGGTGGTGAGTTTTGGTTCCCAGGGAGAAGGGCCGGCATTGGTGTTCAGGGGCCCGTGGCCCTGAGAGGCCGGCCGCCTCCTGAATTTCCAATGGCACCGGGTGCCTCTCAGCCCCAAGCTGCCTCCACCTCCAGCTTGGGTGCTGTCTCACAGCTGGGGACTTGGAAGGGCAGTGTGGGCTTAGCTCCAGGGGCAGCTCCACTGGCCTGGATCAGGGATGAAGCAGTCGGCAGAGCAGCACATGCAGCTCCACAATTCTCCTCTGGTGGCTGGCAGGAGCCCTCTCTGCCCTGCAAGGTTTGCATCCCTCATCACCACAGCAGGAGGTTCTCCAGCTTTTATGGACAGGAGAATTGGGACCTGGAGGAATTCTACAGCTGACATACAGGCAGCCTGTGGCAGATCTCAGAGCTTTATTCCAGCCCCTCCTAGGACTCAGCAGTTTAATTATGCCTGCATCCTTTCAGAGTTTATTTTTTGCCCCGAAGCCAAAGGAGGGTTGCGTGCTCATTAAACAGTCCTTGACCTCTTTCCTGGGCTAATAATTTTAAATTTAAGATGTAAACATTATTGGATCCAGATTTAGTCCATCAGCAAATGTCTCCCATCAATGATTTACCACCCTAAGGAGCTTTTCTGCAGCGTATTTACCTCTGTTGTGTGGGTCAGCAGTAAGTAAGAATGAGGAAAACTTTCTAGTGTCATAAATCCTTTGCTTACCTCGGCTTCTTCACCTGCTCTTAGCAAACTGCAGCTTCAAACCCCTCAGAAATAAAGTGTTTGGGAAGGGAATCACTTCTTTTGGGTTTTATTTTGTCGTCCTATTTTTTTAACTTTCTGCCTTCTGCACTGGGAGGAAATTTGAGGCTGGCTTGAGGAGAGCCTGCACTCAAGGAGAAATTCACCTTGTGGAGGGGTTTAATCCCAGAACAAGCTGGACCCAGCAGCTCCTTCCCCTCTGAGTTATTCTTCAACCTCCCTGGGTGGTGCTGGGGGGAGGAAAGAACACTGACAAGAAATCCCAGTTGTAGCTGGGCACTGGGAGGTTGGTTTGGGAACATTCTGTGTGCTCAGGAGGGAATGAACTTTCCTCCAAAGCAGCTCAGACCTGACAGAAACACGGGGTAATTCAAACCTAACCTGGAAGAGCTGGTTTGGACCCCTGAAAATTCCTTTCAGCCACCATGAAGGGACTGGTTTTGGCCAGGGCTGTGCTGCTCCCAGCTTGGCAAAGATTTAAAGCACAGAGAGTTCTCCAGCTTTCCAGAAGGACTGAGCTGGACACAGAAAATGCAATAATAATTTGACATTGCACTTCTGACCTCAGTCCTACACCTGAGCAGAGGGAAGCTGCTCCAAGCTGCTGCTCTCCTTGGTTCTGTCCATGTTCGTGCTATGGGAGCATGTGGAAAATTGGTGATGCCTTTTTAGGCGACCTAAAACAGAGGCCAGACAAAATTAAGAGAATAAAAAGCAGTTCTGTTTATTGAAGGGCCTTCAGGTACATTTAGAGCAGACAAAACCCACCCAAAAATGGACAATGGGTCATGGGTTTCACACTTTTATAAATTTGGTCCATTTGCATTTTGGGGGTGAATCTGCCAATTCCAGCTTCAGCTGATGAAGTCACTGACCCCAAGTTTGCTGCCCCCAACTCCCTTTTGTTCCCATCTCTGGGCCCTGAGGCAGTGAGGTGTCCTTGATTGCCAGGCCTGGAGAGGAATTGTTGTGTCTGCCCCAAATGTGGAAGCAGCAGCTCCCACTGTGTGTGGAGTTTGGAGTTCAACACTAAAGAACTGCAGGGTTACAAATAGATGGAAAATAAAAGAATATACTATTATTAAATATAATTTATTATTATTGTTAGTAGTAGTAGTAGAGGCATTAGCATTAGTATTAAATACAATATCATTTCTTTCAAGTAGATGGAAAATAGAAAAGCTGAACTCCTGGAGAGGAATTGTTGTGTCTGCCCCAAATGGGGAAGCAGCAGCTCCCACTGTGTGTGGGGTTTGGAGTTCAACACTAAAGAACTGCAGGGTTACAAATAGATGGAAAATATAAAAGCCGAAATCCTAAAGCATCAGCCTCACTTCAGAACCTGCACTGGGAGCAGGGAAGCCGCTCCTGGTTCTGCTCTCTCTGGTTCTGTCCCTGTTTGTGCTCTGGAAGCACCTGGAGCTGGTGGGAAATTGGAGCTGAGGTTGTTTGTGCTGTTGGCACAGGTTCACACCTGGTTTTTAGGCGAATGGAGCCAGGATTACAGCATTACATCACTGTGCCTCCAAAGCTGGCAGGGGCTCAGTGCTGGAGCTGCTCGGATGAAAGGCTCCGTGCAGGTGGATCTCTGTCACCAGTGTCCCTGCCAGCACACCCAGCGACCTCTGCCTTTGTGTGACAGCATTGTAACTCATTAAAAAAGGTAATTTTAGCCCTTTCAGGTCACAGGCACCTCCTTTATCTACCAGGCACACACAGATCCATTTTCCTGCTATAAAATCCCTGTCTGGGCTTCAGTTCTCACCTGTTACAATCCCATAGGAAATGACATTTGAAGTGTACTCTGCCCTTAAGTCACTCGTTCAGGATGATTTTATTTGTGGGGGAAAAATATGAAGCACTGAAAAGATGGTTTTACTGGTTAGATTTGGGCTGCTAGGGACAATGAAAATGGTGGAAATGATCCAATTATATCTAAGGAAGTGCCTAAATGGCTGAAATTTAGGAATTTAGTGAAAATGGTGGAAATGATCAAATTATATCTAAAGAAGCACCTAAATGGCTGAAATTTAGAAATTGGAATAATCTGCAAGGATGCCACTGCACTGTCAGTTTTGTGTTTAGTGTTTTTTGGTTAAAGCAGTGACCTGGCTCTCGTGCTCCTTGCGACCAGGGGAATCTGCAAAAGCTTTTGCTGTCTCCAGTTTGCTTTCTGCAAGGTTTTAATGTGATTTCTGTGTTCTGGTGCCCTGCACTGTGACCGTGTTCACAGGGGTTCTTGGATGAGGGAAGAGACGAGGATCTGACTCCATGTTTTAGAAGGCTTGATTTATCATTTTATGATATATATTACATTAAAACTATACTAAAAGAATGGAAGAAGAGGTTTCATCAGAAGGCTGGCTAAGAATAGAATATAAAGGAATGAATGATAACAAAGGTTTGTGCTTGGGCCTTGTGTCCAGACCAGCTGGGCTGTGATTGGCCATTAATTACAAACAACTACATCAGATTAATCACAGATTTACCTGTTGCATTCCACAGCAGCAGATAATCAATGTTTACATTTTGTTCCTGAGGCTTCCCAGCTTCTCATGAGGAAATATCCTAAGGAAAGGATTTTTCATGAAAAGGTGTCTGTGACACCAAAGCACCTCCGGGCCCTGGTCAGTGTTGTGCTCACATTTCTCATCTCACCCACTGAAATTCTCACAAAAAACAAAAAGGAGGCTGCAAGGATCCAGTGCTGCAGGCATCCTCAAAAACAGCGCTGTGTGTGCTTTTCCTCCTCATTCTGCCACAGAAGCAGCGCTGCCGCCAGCCCTCCCTGCAGGCAGGGCAGAACCCAGCTCAGACTCAGCTGCAAAGCTCTGCTTTGGATCTGAAAATCCCTTAAAATATTCTGGTTTTTATTTATGTTATCACTTCTGCTGAGCTGTTCCACAAGCATTTGCTCCCACCCCTCTGGAATCCTCCCCCTGTCCCTCTTTCTCCCATCCCTGCAGTGCCAGGACCCTGCCAAATGCATTTCAGACTTTATTTAGGATTCACACTTCACTGTTGCTGTTTAAGTGCTCACTCTGATTCGCAAACCTCTCAGAAAATCACTGAAATTTTGAATTTACACCTGGATAAGTTTCACTGCTCCACCAGAAACCCTGCTCTGGGTTCAGGGCTTCAGGCCTGGCCAGGGTAGGAATTTCTGCTTTAGAAGCAAGACTTGCACACAACAATGTGGTTTTTCCTGTCATTTCACAGCCCCAAAAGTAAAAGTTTTCTTTTTTTTTTTTCCAGTTTTACAAGACTGGTGGCTGGAGAAGCATGGAGAATATGCAGGGTTGGAACGGCTGAAGAAATCAGAGCTTGGAAAAATAAATAATGCAATCACTTCCAATATTTTTATTGTCAAGATAAGGAGATTAGGATGTTTCTTGCCTGCTGGCAGCAGGTGACTGATAAAATACTTTTTATTTTATCCCCCTGAGCCTGGAATGAGATTGGTTTGTTGAGCTAACAGTGGGGTTCCACCATAATGCATAAAAGGGCAGTTATGGGGTTTTTGGGGTGAAATTTGTAGGGAAAGGCTCAGCAATGAACTGAGATGTGAGGAGCTGAAGGCCCTGCTATTTCTGTAAAATCTGTTTTTCTTGGTGCTATAAAAGGCCCAATTCAGCTGCACTGACCCCACTGTGGTGCCAGCACCTGGATTTGGTGCCTGGCAGGGCAGAGATGTCACAGCTGCCCATTCCTTTGGCAGTTAATCTGTTAATTTTTAAATATTTTTTTATAATTTTCTGCCTATTTTGCACCTCACTACACACTCCTTGTCCTGAAGAATATTTAATTCAATTAATATTTATTCCACTCCCCTTGGCATCAGGAAAAGCTTCTCCTTTAGGGCTGGGGAATCTTTCTAGGGCAAGAATTCTGATTTTGCCCTTGCAGGCAGCTCCATGTTCTTGCAGGGAATTAAACAGAATTAGAGGTGAATTTGCTCATTGCAAATCATCTCTTTGCTGCTCTTTGGCTCTGGTGTGCTGCCCCTTCCCCCTGGGAAGGCTTTTATATCTTTTTATATCTTTTTTTATATCTTTTTATAAAATTCCCAGTTAACCTGGAGGGTTTAGGAGGATAAATATTGAAATATATCTGTTCCAAAGGGTGTTTGTTTAGGGAAACAAAGCACAGGAGCCTGTCAGGGTGAGGGGTGGGAGACACAGGCTGGGATGGGCAGGACAGGGCACCCCAACTGGGCACAGCCTTTTAAATCTTCAGCAGTTTTGCTCCTAAACTCCCTCGTGTGAGATACCTGGAATTTTTCAAATTCCTTCTGTTTTTTTTCAGAAAAAAAACCCCAAAAAAACAAAACAAAAAAGCCCCCCCCCAAAAAAACTAACAAACAAAAAAAAACCCCAAAGCCCCCTCCAAAAACAAAACAAAACAAAAACACAAAACGAAAACCAAACAAAAAACAATAACAAAAACCTAAAACAAAACAAAAAACAAAAAAACCCCTCCTCCCCCTCAAAAAAACCCAAAACCACAATTATTTTTCTTATTCATTTTAGAATTTTGCTTGGAGTTTTCATGAAACGGAAGAAATCGGTTTTCCAAATCTTTGCAAAAAAAGCCATCACCTGCTGCAATTCATTTTCCAATTCATTTTCCAATTAATTTTCCAGTTAAAAAGGGTGTTAGTTAAAAACCACCATGGTGTTTTAGAGCAGGTTGTTAAATGAAAGGCACAGTTCTGGACTGGTTTTTTCTATGGGTATTCTAGAAAAAAATCATGTTTGTCCTTAAGTGCAACATATTGTATTGTTCTCCTGGACATCCTCCTTGAAATTCCTGGGCAAACATCCCAAGGGTTTTGAGCAGCACCAAACCAGCTGAAGGTGATTCCAGCTGAGCTCCAGTTCCAGAACAGCATTTGAGAAATGTGAGCATTTAAATGAGCTTTGAAGATAACATCTCTCAGCTTCCAGCAGGAAACTGCTGCTCTGGGGATTGGGGTTCATCCACAGAATCTGCTGGGGGTGAATATCTGGGATTTCTGTGTTATTTTCATATTTTGCACCTTTGGATTTGAAATGAATTTTCAAGCTGAAAGGAGAGTTTTGTGTTGTGGAGTTGTAGGAATTGTTATCACAAATGCAAACTCGCTGCTGCCTGGAATTTGATGGGCTGGGTGATTAGGGGTGTGCAGAGCTGCCAGAAAATTCCTGTTCCTGGGGACGTGTTCCCCATGGTGGGTCTGGGCCAGTTTTTCACTCATTGCAAAAGAATATTTTGGGAAAAGTTCATGAAGGGACCCAGCTCGAGCAGGTGAAAACACTTCTTCATTATCAACAAAGACAGCAAGAGTTTTTAGGCTTTCATTTTAGACTTTCAGACTTTTAGTCCTTCCAGTTGTTGTTTAGCAAACTGTAACAAAGAACTAATAATTTGAGCTCTTACATTCAGTATTCCTGTGGTAATTCAAACAAAACCACCCATCTTAGCCAAGCCTGAAACTCCATCCATTATTTCATGCCCTTGCTTGCTGCTCTATTGTGACTTTTTCTACCTTCAGAATTTGAAGCTGATTCTAATTTCTCTGCTCTTTCTGTTTATAAACCCTGCTTTCCCAGCTTTCTGAAATTCTTCTTGCCTTTAGTATTTTCCACAACTTAGGGCATGAGTGAGGACGAGGGGTTTTTCCTCTGGAATCAGGAGAAATTATTGGAGCCAGTTTTGGGGGGAAGCTGTCAGAGGACAGGGCTGGAATTGTGGGGTCAGAGCTCAGTGGGGTCTCTTTTAAGCAGGATGTAGTGTTAATAAAAATAAATAAATAAATAAATAAAATCTATGATCTACAACCTATAATAAATATACGATATATAATGTATAATGTATAATATATAATGTATAATGTATGATATATGATATATGATATATGATATATGATATATGATATATGATATGTAATATATAATTCTGTATAATATTCTGTTGGCCTCACTCAGGATAAACAGCTCAGCCTCATTCAGAATCCCTGTGTTAGAGAGGAGGACCTAAAATCCCACCAACTCCAGCATGAATTCTTGTTATAAATTGATTTTTGAGGGTCAAGAGAAAGAGCAGCCAGCACAATTCACCCTACACAGAATTTTACAGCTTCATTGCACAAAGTTTGGCCTCAAATTCTCCTTTTCCCTGTTGTAGCTGAGATGGGCATGGTTGAGATGGAGACAACACAAAGCAACATTCAGTTTTCAGAAGGCTTCAAACCTGTTTTTATTCTAGAATCATGCTTTTTATACATTCTCACAAAACTCTTCAGTTTATACTTCAATCATTGGTCATGAGACAAGGAATGGACTATTATGGAATATTCCATATGAAATATGGAATAGAGAGCTGCTTATGGAATAGAGAGCTGCAGGATTTTCTTATTTATCTTTTTCTTTCTCGGTTTCTGTGTCAATGACCTTGGGAGGAAATTCTTTCAGGAATAAACGTGAATGCTCTTATCAAACTCAGGCTCACAGAAACTGCTGTAAAACTCTCCCACATTTCCCCTTTTCCCCGAGCCAGCTCCCCCTTTTCTCCAGGCTGCAGGAATTGCTGGGACCCCGAGGTGAAAGGGGAAAGCGCTGGGGTGGTTTTGGGGCTGGTTCAGACCGGAGGGAACCGCGCCAGGGAAATGTTGTTGAGCACAAAAGGAGGTGAAGGGAAGCCGTGGAGGAGCTCAGGGCAAGCAGAGGGACACCGGACCTGCCCAGTCTGGCTGAGGCTGGAGCAAGGAAGGGTTTTGTGCTCAGCAGAGATTTCGCAGTTTATGAGGCAGGGAGTTAATTAACCCTTGCTGTGCTTGGAGCGCAGTTGTAGCGGGAAAAAAATAAACCCTCCGCCCTGCTTGGCGGGTTCAAAATCTGCTGCGCATCTTAAAAATAAATTAAATACATAAAAATAAATTTAAATATATAAAAATAAATTATCTTAAAAATGGATTATTGCTTTTACCTGGCTGAGAGCAATGCCTGCTCCTGCTGAGGCTGCAGAGCTGACCTGAGGGATTTACAAGTAAGAGATGAGTGGAGGAATCGCATTTTCTGTTTGTTATTTAGCACAGAAGATTCATTTGTTCATATTTGTTTTCCCACCATAATAACAATAACAATAATAATAACAATAATAATAATAATAATAATAATAGTAATAATAATAGTATAACAATAATAACAACAACAACCGTAATAATTGAATGTATCTAGTAGCAAAAAACTCATCTAAGGTTGAATGTTCTGTGTGAGGCTGAATGAAAAAGCCAAACACAAACCTGACCTGGAAAACAAATTCTCTTCCTTCCCAGCTATATAAGGAGCTTGCCAGCTCAGTTATTCAGATTTTTGGATTATAATGTGTTTATTCTGCCCAGATTTGGAATTTAACTAAAGCTCTCTGAGATTCCTGATCTGGGAGCCACCAGGATGTGAAGATGCCACGGTGAGCATCTTTAACCTGCTCACAAATGGGAGGCAAAGCAGATTAAAGGGAATAAATGATGCAGCACCAAGTGTGAGAATTGATTTGTGATGCTGCTGCTTAAAAACCCATCCTGAGACTGGGGGAAGGTGCCTTTGTACCATCCCTTGTTATTTGTATTTGAGTTTGCTGTGGATTTTTTTCATTTTACTCTGGAAAGTTCCTTTCTATTTTCCTTCTGTAACTCTGAAAAGTTCTTTCTTGTCCATTTTCCTTCTGTAAATCTGGAAAGTTCCTTTCTGTCCCTTTTCCTTTTCTAACTCTGGAAAGTTATTTTCTGTCCCTTTTCCTTTTCTAACTCTAGAAATTTCCTTTTTGTCCATTTTCCTTTTGTAACTCTGGAAAGTTCCTTTTTGTCCATTTTCCTTTTGTAACTCTGGAAAGTTCCTTTTTTATCCACTCCTGTAACTCTGGAAAGCTCCTTTCTGTCCACTTTTCTTTTGTAACTCTGGAAAGTTCATTTCTGTCCATTTTCCTTCTGTAACTCTGGAAAGTTCCTTTTTGTCTGTTTTGCTTCCATAACTCTAGAAATTTCCTTTTTGTCCACTTTTCTTTTGTAACTCTGGAAAGTTCCTTTCTGTCCATTTGCTTTCTGTAACTCTGGAAAGTTCCTTTTTGTCTGTTTTCCTTCTGTAACTCTGAAAATTTCTTTTTTGTCCATTTTCTTTCTGAAACACTGGAAAGTTCCTTTCACTCCATTTTCCTTTTGTAGCTCTGAAAAGTTCCTTTTTATTAATTTTCCTTCTGTAAATCTGGAAATTTCCTTTCTGTCCACATTCCTTTCCTAACTCTGGAAAGTTCCTTTCTGTCCCTTTTCCTTTTCTAACTCTAGAAATTTCCTTTTTGTCCATTTTCCTTTTGTAACTCTGGAAATCTCCTTTCTGTCCATTTTCCTTCTGTAACTCTGGAAATTTTCTTTCTGTTCATTTTCCTTCTGTAAAACTAGAAAGTTCCTTTTTGTCTGTTTTGCTTCCATAACTCTAGAAATTTCCTTTTTGTCCACTTTTCTTTTGTAACTCTGGAAAGTTCCTTTCTGTCGATTTGCTTTCTGTAACACTGGAAAGTTCCTTTCACTCCATTTTCCTTTTGTAGCTCTGAAAAGTTCCTTTTTATTAATTTTCCTTCTGTAAATCTGGAAATTTCCTTTCTGTCCACATTCCTTTCCTAACTCTGGAAAGTTCATTTCTGTCCATTTTCCTTCTGTAACTCTGGAAAGTTCCCTTTTGTCCCCTTTCCTAACTCTGGAAGGTTCCTTTCTGCCTATTTTCCTTTTGTAACTCTGTTCATTTTCCTTTTGTAACTCTGTTCATTTTCCTTTCTGTTCATTTTGCTTTCTGTTCATTTTCCTTCTGTAACTCTGAAAAGTTCCTTCCTATCAATTTTCCTTTCGTAACACTGGAAATTTCCTTTTTGTCCATTTTCCTTTTGTAACTCTTGAAAGTTCCTTTCTGTCCAGCCTCCTTTTGCAACCCTGAAAAATTCCTTTTTGTCCATTTTCCTTCTGTAATTCTGGAAAGTTCCTTTCTCTCCATTTCCCTTCTGTAACACAGGGAAGTTCCTTTCTGTCCAGCCTCCTTTTGCAACTCTGGAAAATCTCTGAGATTTAGAAACACCCAATCTGCCTTTAGGCGTTCACTGGCTCTGCCCTTGCTGGAAATGATGTCAATATTCTGATTTCTTTGCAAACCTCTGATCTGAGCTGTCTGCTCAGGCGTGGATGGGGTAGAACAGATGGCAAAGAACATTTTGTCATATCAGGGAGATATTGGAGTGATTGAGGCACAGGCAGCAGAGCTCTGCAGCTCTCAGGGTGAACAAAAATCTCTCTCAGCCTTTGAAGAGAGCTGTGACAAAGAAATGTTTGAAACACAAAGGAGCATCTGTTGAAATTCCTTGTTAAAAACAAAACTGACCCTACAGGTACAAACTATTTCAGAAGCATTTGCTGGGTTGGAGATGTTTGCTCCAGATAAATCAGCTGCCTTCGATTACTATTTTATAATTTTTTTCTTTTTTTTATACTTTTTTTCCTTTTTTCCCCTTTTAAAAATTTTTATTTTTGCTGTTATTGATTTTCTAAGCGGTTTTTTGTTATATTTCCTGATTTATTTCCCCCCTGATAAATTTATTTCCTGATAAAATTGTTATATTTCCTGATATGGGAAATGTGAGTTCCTCCCCATCACCCTTGCACAGAGGGAACATGAAACACTCGTTTGGCAGCTCCCAGTTGCCATCATTTATTCCCTTTAATCTGCTTTGCCTCCCATTTGTGAACAATTAAAGATGCTCACCGTGGCATCTCCACATCCTGGTGGCTCCCAGATCAGGAATCTCAGAGAGGTTTAGTTAAATTCCAAATCTGGGCAGAATAAACACATTATAATCCAAAAATCTGAATAACTGAGCTGGCAAGATCCTTATATATCTGGGAAGGAAGAGAATTTGTTTTCCAGGTCAGGTTTGTGTTTGGCTTTTTCATTCAGCCTCACACAGAACATTCAACCTTAGATGAGATTTTTACTACTAGATACATTTTATTATTATTATTATTACTATTACTATCATAATTTGAATGGTGGGAAAACATCTATGAATAAATGAATTTTCTGTGCTAAATAACAAAAATGAAATTCCTCCACTCATGTCTTCTGACAGGAGACAGAATTCCTTTGCTCTCCTCTCAGGAACATATGTTGGTGTTTAAATGGATGGATCCCATCTGGCTTTTAAGTTTTCCTCTCAAATTTTCCTTTTTTAAGTTTTTAAGTTTTTCTTTCAAATTTTCCTTTTTTTCCCTCTCTTTTGCTGCTGAGTTTTTTCCAGCTTGCATTGCTTTGTTTCTTCATTTGATTTTTCTTCAAGCAGGGCAGCCAAAGTTCCCTCTGAAGTCGCATTTCCCAGTGACTGAATGATTTGTGGTATTTAAAACAATTTTCCTGGAAATACAACCAAGGAGCCAGATTATTTCCAGAGTTCCAGCTGCAGCTCTGTCCCTTGGCTCTGAAATCCTGGGAAATCTCTTTCCTGTGTCTCTGTGCTTTGGTCCTGCTGTTTTGGGAGATCCTGAGGTCAGAACCTCCTGAAAATGTTGAAAATGCAATTCCTGCACTCATCTCTTCTGACAGGACACAGAATTCCTTTGCTCCCCTCTCAGGAGCATATGTTGGTGTTTAAATGGATGGATCCCATCTGGCTTTTATGTTTTCCTCTCAAAATTTCCTTTTTTTCTGCTGTTGAGTTTTTTTCAGCTTGCATTGCTTTGTTTCTTCTTGTTCTTCATTTGATTTTTCTTCAAGCAGGGCAGCCAAAGCTCCCTCTGAAGTCGCATTTCCCAGCGACTGAATAATTTGTGGTATTTAAAACAATTTTCCTAGAAATACAACCAAGGAGCCAGATTATTTCCAGAGTTCCAGCTGCAGCTCTGTCCCTTGGCTCTGAAATCCTGGGAAATCCCTTTCCTGTGGCTCTGGGCTGTGTTGGGAGATCCAAGGACAGAACCTCCTGAATATGTTGGGTTTTTTTTTTAGTTTTGGCAGCAAAATCTGTTGGTGCAGCCATCAGTGCTGGGGTTTTATCCAGGTGACAATGGGAGAGGAAGGAGGAAAACCAAGAGCCCAAACCCTCCTGTCCCTGGCCAGGGATGTGTTTATGGGGTGATCCCTGCCCAGCACCAGAAAATCCTTTCTGTAAAAATTCTTTGTAGATTTGGTCTTCAGCCAGCAGAGAAAAAACAGATTTTTACTCTAGAAATGATTTTGCAGAGCGGCCACTGTGCTTTTATCTTGGATATTCCACACAGCCTCTCCAGGCGTCGTTCCCATGGGTTGTTTCAAGAAAAGATGGTTTTTTGTTTTAGAAATAAATAATATAAATGAATAATATAAAAATAATAGCCATAAATAATATAATATATAATACATAATACATAATATATAATATATAATATATAATATATAATATATAATATATAATATATAATATATAATATATAATATATATATTATATATTATATATTATATATATAAATAATGTAAATAAATAATATACAATATATTACAGTATATTATATATGTTATATATTATATGTTATATTATAGTTATATTAATATTAATATGTTATTAATATATATATAATTAATTTATATATATATTAAATATTATATATTTATAATATATAATATATAATATATAAATATAATATATATATATATTGCTTTTAATCTTGGATATTCCACAAAACATCTCCAGGGATCTTTCCCATGGGTTGCTTCAAGAAAAGATGGGGGGTATTTCGTTGTTTTAGAAAAAAATAATATATAAATAATATAAAATAAAATATAATATAAATAAATAATATAAATAAATAAATAGTATACAATATATAACACTATATGATATATTATATGTTATATATTATATATTGTATATTATATATTATAGTATTGTATTATATATATATTATATAATATAGTTATTATATATATATATATATATGATATGATATATTATATTATATTATATATTATATTGTATTATTATATATTATATATTATTATATATTATATATTATATATTATATATTATATATTATATGATAATAATAAAAATAGTAGTAATAATAATAAATTTTGTCTTTAAAATAAACCAAAAGCAGCTTCATTCTCTCCCACCTCTGCCCAGCAAATTCTCCCCTCAGACCAAATTTCCTCTTCTTTTTTCCTCTTCCCGCCTCTGTTGGAGCAGGAATTTTGGCCCAGCCACAAGTGCTGGAAATGAGGTCGTGCTGCAGCTTCTCCCCTATCTCTGCTATCACTGAACCGAGATAAAATAAATCAAAATAAATCAGTGCTGGCTGCTGGCGGGTGCCAAGGTGCGAAATGAGTCAGGCTGGCACCTGTGCCCTGCTCCGGGATTGCATCACCAGCGATAAAAACACATTTATCAGCAATCTGGGCCCGCCCGCTGTTTACAGCTTCATTTTCTGTCCCTCTTCCTCCTCCCTTGGCAATTCCTCTTCCTCGTGGCTCTCTGGGAAAAGCGCTGATACCGGGATAATTAATGCTCGGGGTAATTAATGCCCAGCCAGGCATTGAGGTGAGGGAAAGAAGGTCACAACATGCAAAGTGTCTCCTAGCAGGGAAGGGAACAGCTTGAGGTTGGAAATTTAACTTTAAAATTTCGATTTCATCTAAATTTAAATTTATTACATTTTAGATTTTATTTAAAATTTAGGTTTGTGGGAACAGCTTTAGATTGGAAATTCAACTTCAAAATTTCGATTTTATCTAAATTAAAATTTATTACATTTTAGATTTTATTTTAAATCCCATAAATTTATATTTAGGTTCATGGGAGCAGCTTTAGATTGGGAAACATTCCTCATTTTCCCTTCCCTTAGTTTTTCTCTCTCTTTGCTGCAACAGGAGTTCTCCTTCTGCCCCGTTTCTTTTGTAAATCTTGTCTAAATTTGCATTTATAAGTGAAAAAGCAACATAACCCTTTGGGTTATTTTTGCTTTAAAATTAGGAAATAATTTGTTTAAACAAGGAGTGGGACCTGCTGGTTCTTGCTGAAGTGACCTTTAGAAAAGAACTTTACCTGTAAACTAATGAATCCTAAATACAGGTAAAGTTCTATTTTGCCCTGGAGATTGGGACCTTTGGGAAGTGAGAACTGAATTTGGGGTCTCAGAGTGTTCCAATCTGGTTGTAGCTTTGTCACATTCATATTTTTAGGAAAAATCCCTTGCCTAGGATTTCTATCCTGGGAAGCTGAGAAGCCTCAGAGAAAAAGGAAAACAATAATGATCTCATTTGCTTCTCCTGTGTTTTGCTGCTTTGGAATGTGGTTGGAGATTGTTTATCCAACAGGTGATTGTTTCATTGGTTTCGTGTGAATTGTTTTGACTCAATGGCCAATCACAGCCAAGCTGTGTCATGAGGTTTTTTTTTAGTATTTTTTAGCCTTCTGTCTGTATCCTTTCTCTATTCTTTAGTATAGTTTAGTATAGTATTCTTTAATATCATATAAATCATAAAATAATAAATTAGCCTTCTAAGAACATGGAGTCAGATCATCATTTCCTTCCTTCATTGGGGGACTCAGAAAATACAACGTGGCTTGATTTTCAAGACACTTTTATCAGAATGGGTGAAGTGTTTGGTCTCTTAATGAGGCAAAAAAAAAGCAAGGCTGCAATTCTTTCCTCTGTGACCCCATTGCACTCAGATTCTCTCAATCTTTATTTAAAAAATAAATAAGACAGAGAACAGTTTTCTGGAAAAAAAAAATGTTTTATTATCAAATTATTCCTATACAGCACAATTACCCGTGGCAAGGTAAAACAGATCTAGGTGTGCACTCACTTGGAATTCAGTTCTACCAGCACAAAAATCAACAAACAACTCCTTCAGTGCAAATTAATGCCTTGGATTGTGGGGAATTCCTGTCTTTGGACTGCTTTCCTCTCAGAGTTCTCTCCAACTCCTTCTTTGAACGAGGGAAAATCGCAGTAGTTACAAAAATAGGTAGCATTTCAATTTCTAGGCTTTACAGTACAGTGGGAGGGAACTTCTCAGCCTCTAAAGTCCTTTTTTCTTCATTGAACCCATGAAATCTCTGCACCCCAGCACGGGGCGGATCCACGCTCGATATTGCACAGACAGGACTTGAAAGCAGCAGAGGCTGGGCCGGGTGGGGAAGGAGCTCTCCTGTGTCAGAGTCTTCAATAATACATGTTCTTGTCCCACCAACCTGCAGGAGAAGGGAGGGGATAATATTAAAAATAAGAAGTTAAAAATATTTAAAATAAAATTTAAAATAATTATAATTACATAATTATGTATAATTATATAATTTATATATAAATATATATTTATTTTTATATAATAAATACATTTCATATATTTATATTTTAAAATAAATATATTTATTTAATATAATGTATTATCTATTATAATAATTATAATATATAATTATATATAATACATTTTTACTATAATTTATTGTGTATATATTGTAATGATAATTATAATATATAATTATATTAAATAAATATATAAATATATAAATATATACATATATAAATATATAAATATATAAATATAATAATAAATAATATAAATTTATTATTTATGTTAATTTAAGTAAATTTTAATATATTATATATGTAATAAATAAATTTATATCTAAGCAAATATTATATAGTGTATAGTATATAGTATACAGTATATAGTACATATAGTATATATAGTATATAGTATATAGTATATATACTATATATACTATATATTATAATTATACTATATATTATAATTATATTATATATAGCTATATATAATTATATAATTATATATTCTATAATATTAGAAATAATAATACCAAAACCGGGGTTTTTTCCTCAAAAAGGAAAAGTGATCATTGGACAAAAATGGTTCCATTTTCAGCAGTCACCTGCGAGTGGCAGCTGAGGCGGGGGTGGGAGTGAAAGGGTGGGAAAAGACACATGAAATGAAAATATTTAATTAAAATTAGAGGAGTGCACTCACTTCCCGGGTGTCTCCTGATGAGCAGCTTCCGGATTTCATCGTAGACCCAAATCAGGATGGCAAAAGGCACAGCCACAAACCAGTACTGGAACCTGGGAGTGGGGGCAAAAATCTCACTCAGAAACACCTGAGAACGGCTCAGCTCCAGTTCGGGGGTCTCTGTGCTCTTCAATGTCACCAAAATAAATCTGCCCCTCCTTGCGCCTCTTCCCTTTCTCCTAATTAATCTCCCAAATTGATGATGAGCATGCAAAGCCTCTCAGTCTGAAGTGGTTCCTGGATTAATTAATTCCAGGTCCTGTTCAGAAGGAAATCTTGCCTGGTGTTATCACAGCAATAAATCACCTGGCTGATCTATTTAAAATAAAATTTAAATGCTGGCTGTGCTCATCAAAACCTTGGAGATGCTGGGAGAAATATTTAACTGCTGGTTTTGCACAGGTGGCTTTTTGGATCCTCAGTAGGAAATGCAGTAGGAGAACATGGAAATTATGACAATAATGGCCTTTCTGGCCAAGAAACAGTGACGAATATAATGAATTTTTAAAAATATTTATCCTGCAGTGGTGCAGGATTCTGTTGTGTGCCCACAAGGAGGGCAGGGGAAGCTCAGAGCTCACCTGAGTGGAGTGAAGTTCAGGGCTGTAACGTGTCCAAGGCCATAGGTGAGAATCAAAGCAATTCCTATCTGGGAAAATATCCCCACCCAGATGACTTTGTTCCTGCAGGAAAAACAGAGAGGAAGAGTTAACCCCCTGTGAGAGAGTTTAACTAACCTCAAAGTTAAACCCCTGTGAGAGAGTTTAACTAACTCAAGTTGTTCCCCAGTGGAGAGTTTAACTAACCTCAGAGTTAAACCCCCTGTGAGAGATTAACTAACCTCAAAGTTAACCCGCTTGTGAGGAAAGTAATGCAGAGTTAACCCCCTGTGAGAGAGTTTAACTAACCTCAAAGTTAAACCCCTGTGAGAGAGTTAACTGCAGAGTTAAACCCCTGTGAGAGGGTTAACCCCAGAGTTAAAGCCTGTGAAAGAGTTGAGTTAACCCCCTGTGAGAGAATTAAATTAACCCCAGAGTTAACCCCTGTGAGAGAATTAATCCCAGAGTTAACCCCCTGTGAGAGTTAAATTAACCCCAGAGTTTATCCCCTGTGAGAGTTGAGTTTATCTAGAGTTGAACCCCTGTGAGAGAGTTAAATTCAGAGTTAAACCCCTGTGAGAGAGTTTAGTTAAACCGCTGTGAGAGGGTTAAATTAACCCCAGAGTTAACCCTCTGTGAGAGGGTTAATCCCAGAGTAAAACACCTGTGAGAGACTTAAACTAACCCCAGAGTTAAATCCCTGTGAGAGGTTAAATAAACCTCAGAGTTAACCCTCTGTGAGAGGGTTAAACTAACCCCAGAGTTAATCTCCTGTGAGAGGGTTAAATTAATCTCAGAGTTAAACCCCTGTAAAAGGGTTAAATTAACCCCAGAGTTAACCCTCTGTGAGAGAGTTGAATTAACTCCAGAGTTCAACCCCTGTTTAACTCTGGTGTTAGTTGTGATATTAACCCACTGTGAGAGAGTTAAACCCCAGAGTTAACCCCCTGTGACAGAGTTGAGTTAACCCTCTGTGAGAAGGGTTAAGCTAACCCCAGAGTTAACCCCCTGTGACAGAGCTGAGTTAAACCCCTGTGAAAGGATTGATTTAACCCCAGAGTTAACTCCCTGTGAAAGAGTTAAACAAACCCCAGTTAACCCTCTGTGAGAGTTAAATTAACCCCAGATTTACAGAGTTAAACCCCTGTGAGAGGGTTGAGTTAACCCTCTGTGAGAGTTAAATTAATCCCAGAGTTAACCCCTGTGACAGAGCTGAGTTAACCCTCTGTGAGAGGGTTAAACTAACCCCAGAATTAACCCCCTGCGTGCCAGCAGGACCCTTCTGGATCCCAGCAATCCCGCTCCAGGTGAGCTCTGCAGGCACAGGGCTGGGCTCTGTCCTGTGCCCCAGGTGCTCCTGCCTGTCCTGGCAGCATTCCCAGCCCAAATCCAGCTGTGGGAGACACCCAGCAGCACTTCCTCCAGGCTGCTGCTGCTCTGGAAACGTGCTCAGGGTGACTCAGGTGTTAATGCAAGGAGGAAGCGCACACATAGGTGTAGGCTGCAGATAAAGGATGGAAAATAAATTGCTCTGCTATCAGAAAGCCTGGGAGGCAATGCCAGCTCTGCTGCTGGCCTCTGGCCCAGCTGATATTTGGAATTCTCCTGGGATTGGAGGTTTGCAGAGGGCGGCCAGCACTGTCTGTGGGAGTTTGGCCAGCTGGTATCTCCCTTCCCAGAGCCTCGAGTTATCTCAGGGAAGTCCAGACTTGCTATCTCTTGATAAGGAGTTCAGAAAGTAATCTGGAAGAGAAACTCCCATTTTTTTTTTTCTCTAGTAAACATTTTAATGAATGGAAAGTTGGTTTTAAGCTGGTGCATTTTTAGAATAACCAGCACAATGTCTTTAAAGAAAATCCCTACCCTGAAGCAGAAAAGAGGCTGAGGGGAGGTGTAATAAAATATTTGCCTGAGATTTGTGATTGTTCAAGGCCAGGCCTAATCTTTGTGCAAAGACTGAAAGTGAGAGGGCCAAATCACTGAGCTCACCTGCTTCTGAAGGGAGCAGGAGGCTAACTTGAACTGCAGGTTTAGATTAGATAGGAGAAAAATCCTTCCCTCAGAGGGAAATTCTTCCCAGTGGGGCCCTGGCACAGGTGCCCAGGGAAGCTGTGGCTGCCCCGGATCCCTGGCAGTGCCCAAGGCCAGGCTGGAGCAGCCTGGGGTGGTGGAAGGTGGGATGAGATGAGCTTTAAGGTCTCTTCCAACCCAAACCATCGTGGGATTGTGCCTCTGCTAAACTCACCTGAAGAGGCCCTGGCGGAAAATGGAATTCCTGCGGGTTTTCCTGATGATCAGATCAGCCACCTGCTGGATGGTGATGCTGACAAAGAAGGCTGTGTAGCCAGTCCACTGCAGGTACATGCGCTGGTAGTGGGTCTGCAGAGCCAAGAAAACACCAAAACCATTTTAATTCACAGCCTCCCACCTCCCCCAGGCTGCTGCAATTCCCCATGAGAGATTCCATGGTGTGAATGCAGGGCTCCTCCAGATTTAAATGCTCAGATTTGGGCCCAGCTTTATTCCAGGGCTGAGTCACGAGGCTGCAGCACGAGCTGGGGGTGAGGAGTGTTTGTGTGGATTTACCAGTGCCTGCTGTGCCTTGTGATTCTGCACAGGGAGAGGGGGAGGCTGCAGAGAGCTTGGCAGAGGTGCTGGGAGAGGATGGTGAGGATGGATTTGGAGGGGTTTAACCATCCAGAGCAGAGAGGAAGGTGCAAGGGGCTGGGAGAGGATGATGAGGATGGATTTGGAGGGGTTTAACCATCCAGACCAGAGAGGAAGGTGCATGGGGCTGGGAGAGGATGGTGAGGATTGATTTTGAGGGGTTTAACCATCCAGACCAGAGAGGAAGATGCACATGCAGGGGCTGTGAGAGGATGATGAGGATTGATTTTGAGGGGTTTAACCATCCAGACCAGAGAGGAAGGTGCATGGGGCTGGGAGAGGATGGTGAGGATTGATTTTGGGGTGTTTAAACATCCAGACCAGAGAGAGAGGTGCAAGGGGCTGTGAAAGGATGGTGAGGATTGATTTGGGGTTTAACCATCCAGACCAGAGAGGAAGGTGCATGAGGCTGTGAAAGGATGGTGAGGATTCATTTTGAGGGATGGTGAGGATGGATTTTGGGGAGTTTAACCATCCAGACCAGAGAGGAAGGTGGATCTGCAGAGGCTGGGAGAGGATGATGAGGATTGATTTTGAGGGGTTTAAACATCCAGACACGAGAGGAAGGTGCAAGAGGCTGTGAAAGGATGGTGAGGATTGATTTTGAGAGATGGTGAGCATTGATTTTGAGGGATTAAAACATCCAGATATTGATATCCAGATTTTAAACATCCAGAGGGGTTTAAACATCCAGAGAGGAAGGTGCACCAGGAGAGGCTGTGAGTGAGAAGGTGGCAAATTGTTGAAGAATGAATGAAAGAGCAGAGGCTGAATGAAGGAGCTGTGTGGCAGGCAGCCCTAAAGTCTCTCATGCAGGAACATGAGATGAAAACCAATTCTATTTCCATTAAACCTCATTTTGCATTCCCTATCCCTTTATTTTGGGGGAATTTTAAAGCAAGCAGGTGGGCAGGGAATTTTCAGGGCGGAATTTTCTGTGTCGATTCCTAATAATTCATTCCTATTAATAATTCATTCCTACTAATAATTCATTCCTAATAATTCATTCCTATGAATTGTAAAGGGAATTTCCAGGGCTGCCTTACCCATTGCTGTCCGTAGGAATCCTCAAAGTCGTTGATGGCATTGTTCTCCCAGTTCACCCTCACTCCCAGCAGCGTGGAGGGCAGGAACCCCTGCTCAGCATAGACCGTGAAATAGGTGACAAAAGCCCCCACCGACTGCATGATTCCTGCGGAAACAAAGGGACAGCAATGAGGAAAAACCGAAATTAAGGAGCACGGGATGCATGAAACGTGCTAGAGGTGGTTTGAGAGTTTTGGTGCTGTGAATTTCTTGCACCCTGTAGTTAAAACCTCATTTAATTGCTGAATAATGAGCAACAGGAGTGGGCTGGTGGGTTTGCAGAGGAAGGGGTTGAGTTTCACCACTTAAATTTATATTTTTTTTTTATTAATCAGCTTGATCTTGCTTTGCTGACACAAGAGAGAGAGTTTGGGAGGCCAACCCACCAATCTGCAAGTAGAAGTAAATTTATATTTTTTAAATTCATCAGCTTGATCTTGCTTTGCTGACACAAGAGAGAGAGTCTGGGAGGCCAACCCACCAATCTGCAGGTAGAAGTAAATTTATATTTTTTAAAATGGATCAGCTTGATCTTGCTTTGCTGACACAAGAGAGAGTTTGGGAGGCCAACCCACCAATCTGGAGCAGGGTAGAGGAGTTAGTCAAATTTATATTTTTTAAAATGGATCAGCTTGAGTCTTGCTTTGCTGACACAAGAGAGAGTTTGGGAGGCCAACCCACCAATCTGCAGGTAGAAGTAAATTTATATTTTTTAAAATGAATGAGCTTGATCTTGCTGTGCTGACACAAGGGAGAGTCTGGGAGGCCAACCCACCAATCTGCAGGTAGGAGTAAATTTATTCAGAATAATCAGCTGGATTTTGCAGAGGGTGGGGTTGAGTTGAGCTTAAATTTATATTTTTTAAAATGAATGAGCTTGATCTTGCTTTGCTGACACAAGAGAGAGAGTTTGAGAGGCCAACCCACCAATCTGCAGGTGGAAGTACACAGCAGGAATACACAGGGGTTTGCAGAGGGTGGGGTTGAGTTTCAGCTCCTAAATTTATATTTTTTTAAATGAATGAGCTTGATCTTGCTTTGCTGACACAAGAGAGAGTTTGGGAGGCCAACCCACCGATCTGCAGGTAGGAGTACACAGCCAGCTGCTGGTTCACCAGCCGGTCCCTCCTCTTGTTCCGGGGTCTCCTGTTCATGATGTCACTCTCAGCTTTCTCATAAGCCAGAGCCACCGAGGGGATCTGCAAGAGAAACAAACCCTCAGGGGCTGGGGGAAAGCATTTGCCTGATTTTCGGGAGTTTAACAGCAATTTGTAGTTCCCAAGTGGTTCTGCTGAATGTTGGCAGAACAGAGAGGAGGATCTGTGTGGATCCCTCATAAATAATTAATTCTTATTATATCCTATTAATTGTAAAGGGTTTGGGGAAAATCTGAAATATGCATGGATCTGGTGATCAATAAAAAAGGCTAGAGGAATTTAATAATAATTGAACATTAAGTTAAAACTAAAGGGTCTTCCAGGTCCCTTGGGCTGGGCTGGATGGAATGTCAGGTGTAAGTGTAGAAATCCCTCTGATCTCTTGATTAAAACACAAGATATTATATAATATATTATACATATTTATATAAATAATATTCTATATATATTATATTATATAATATTATATATATTCTATATATTATATTTATTATATATATTATATATATTATTATAATTATTATTAATTTATTATATAATAGTGTGGTTTTATTATATTGTATTTTTATTATATTGCATTTATTATTTTACTTTATTTTTATACATAATTGTTCACTGCTGATTTTAGCCTGCACCAGATGTCTTTGCTTTCTGCTCCCTCCCTGCAGGTTGTTGTTGTTTTCTACTCTTCTTTCTCTCTACCTGGCTGCTTTTAATCCCTTTTTCCTCTGCCTTTCTCATCTGTAGGACAAATCCCCTGTTCAGGATGTGCCTCCACCCCCAGCCCCTGTCCCTGGCAGGATATTCCAGCAGGAAATAAATGGCTTTGGAGCTGCCAACTCACAATGTCCGTGCCCAGGTCGATGAAGAGGATGGTGATGGTGCCAATGGGCATCGGGATGCTGGCGATGATGTAGATGAGGAAGGGGCAGAGCTCAGCAATGTTCTTGGTCAGGGTGTAGGCAATGGTTTTCTTCAGGTTGTCAAAGATCAGGCGGCCTGGGGGAACAGAAAATTCATCTGTCTAAGGGAATTTTTATCAGGAAAAAAAAGTTCAATTTAACTAAATGAGGTGGAAACATTTCCTGCTTATTTCTGCTTCCCCCATGTGTTTCATCATGCATTTTTTAATTTGGCTTTGTTGGGTTTTTTTAAGCTCCCCTCCCTTAAAGGCTTCTTAAAACTCAAGTGTAATAAAACATTTCTTTTGATGAGGCAGTTTGAGGGGAAAAGCCTCATTCCCCAGAATGCTGTGGTTGTGATGGAAACCACAAGTGAAAGAAGAGTTGGGTGAGTGCTCCTGTCTTAGGTGGAGCACAGTGATGTGTGAGAAAATAATCGAGGGAAAAGGTGGAGAAAATAATTTCTATCTTTGTGAGGCTTCAGACTGCATTGGAACAGGTCAGGAAGTGCTTTTATCTGAAGCCTAATCAAACAGAGACAGCAAATCCTTATTATGTGTGAGGAGGGAGATGATTGTCGTGTGTAGAAATGGATTTAATTCCCAGCTTTCCCAAATATCAAATCCACAATTCCAGAAAGAGAAGAGAGGAAGATCAGGAGGCCCTGCCAGCAGCTTCCAGCTCAAAAAGTGGGAAACAACATTATCTTTACCTTCCTCCACTCCTGTGACGATGGAAGCAAAGTTATCATCCAGCAGGACCATATCAGCTGCGTTTTTGGCTGCATCAGAGCCAGCAATGCCCATAGCAATCCCAATATCTGCTTTTTTTAGGGCAGGGGAGTCGTTGACTCCATCTCCAGTCACGGCAACCACGGCTCCCTGGAACACAGAAAAGCATCCAGATGTGGCTTTGGGAGGAGAGGGTGGATCCCGCCAGCATCAATCCTTACATTTCTAACAGAAAAATGCTGATAGGAAATTCTGATTCCTCTCTGTACCCACATCAAACACAGGCAGGATCAGGAGGGTGGAGGGCAGGGTGGGGAGAGCAAGTTCAGAGTTCTGTGTGGCTCCCTTTAGAGCAGAGACCTGAAAATTCAGGGATGAGATTCACTGCTTCCTAAAGAGTAGATATCTCAATTAGATGCATTTCAAATGCAGTTAATCTGATAGTTTGGTATAAAGAGGATTTAAGATTTGGATGTCTGCTCTATGTGCATGTCCATCCCTGTCTGAGCAGAGCCAGGCTCACCTCTGACATCTGGGGGAGGTTTGATTAACACAAAGTGTCCTGATTTTTTAATGAAGTGCTACAGAAACAGCCAGGCTTCATCTGATTCATAAATTATGTAACTGTTTAGAGCCTGTCCTCATCCTATCCCAGCAGCTTCTGGCCATCCTCAGTCTGTGCTGGAATTTCTCCACTAAACCAAAAGATGGAAAACTCTGATTATCCAACTCAGCTTCTTTGTTATCTCCCTGAACATCTCCTGCAGCTCCAGGCTCTGCTCTGGCTGGTGCAGGAGTTTCTGGCTTGGTTCGAGGCCGGGTGTTCAGAGTGGGGACAAAGCCAAGCAAACTGATTAATAAAATGCTGAATTTCCTGTCCCTGGGGGGATTGAGCACAGTGTCACTACCTATAAATAATGCCATGTACAGAAAGGCTTATGAGCTCTAAGTGCTAAACATAGCTGGAGTGTGGCTGGGGGAGGGTGTTCCTTTCCATCCCCAAAGAGCCAAATCTGCCACGAGTGTGGGAGTCTGAGCAGTGCAGAACACGTTTACCCACCGTGTGCCTAGCAGAGACCATTCAAAAAATGAAAACCACATCAAATTGAAAAGTTTTATCTCTTTTTTTTTTTTTTTACTCCCTGGAGAGCCCTCCAGGCTTAAACCCAAAGAGCTGATAAAATGCTGATTGGGGAGCTCAGCGCTGGCGCGACTACAAAAATAAAATAATATCTTATGCCACATCTCTACAAAGTCAAGGCACAGCACAAGTGTGGCTTTAATTCACAAAATCTACTTGGAAGATGTCATTTTTGACTGGAGAGTCTTTTGATGGCAATTTTCATCTTTTACAGAGCTCTGTAATTTTTATTTTTTTTTTATTTTTTTCCTCCTGTGCTGGCTGCACTCCAGGCTGCTTTACATAATATTGCCCATGGATGGGACAAACTCTCTTTAAATCCTGCTGCCTGGTTTACAGCCCTGGGAAGTAGCACAGATAAGAGCTGGTGGTACATTACAGCCCTGGGAAGTAACACAGGTAAGAGCTGGTGGTACATAAATCACGCTCTGGCATTCTGTGGGGTTCATACCTCAGAATCACAAATAATCTGGGCTGGAAAAGAGCTGTGAGTTCACCTGCTCACCCAGCACTGCCACTAACCAGTTCCACTCCCAAACATTCCTGTGGGCAGCAGGACATGGCTCTGAGCAGCCACAAGAGATAAGAGGAGAGGACGTGGCAGCAGCGTTGCTTTTATCTGGGTTTAAAGAATTCCCGAGGGAATTCTCCTTCCCAGCCAGGGCACAGGAGGCTTTTTGTGCTTCTCAGAGTGCCAGGGACAATCCATGCTCTGGCTACAGCTCCAAACCCAGGGAAAAGCTCATTTTGTCACCGGGAGCTGTGTCTGCAGCAGGAATTTGAGCAGCTTGGATTGAGTCCAGGCAGGGTTCATGGCAATCTGTTAGATAATGTCCTGGCACGGGGAAAGGACTATAAACAGAGCTTGGGGAGCACTGGGAATTGGCTCCCGGCCTCCAAACGCTGCTCTGTGTGTGTGTGTGTGTGACCTTTGCCAGGCCTGCCTCACCTGCCTCTGACAGCCCTCCACGATGATCAGCTTCTGCTGGGGCGAGGTGCGCGCGAAGACGATCTCGGCGTGCTCGCGCAGGATGGCGTCCAGCTGCTCCGAGCTCATGTCCTTCAGCTCCATCCCGTTCACCACGGCTGCCGTGGCCTCCCTGCAAGAGCCACAGGCAGGGCAGGGTGGATTTTTGGGTTAGAAGGGTGGAAATAGGGCGCTGGCGGGATGGGCGTGCAGCTGGATGGCGGGAAAGCGGCAAATTGAGTTAATTGCGGAGGCGTTTGTTGGTAATCAGCAGGAGTTGAGTGAAAGGCACTGCAGAAATCCAGAGTGGATCACAGTCACTTCTGGAGACAGAGGGGTCTCATTGAAGCTTCAGAAAATGCATTTTAAAGAGGCCTCTCACTGGGAGGAGCAGAGGAAGACATCACTTCTGCAAAGAGCTTTTACCCTTCCCTTGTGATGCTATTTTTTCCCCATTTAAGGGGTGAAGGAGGAATTTGGGCTGATGGTCCAAACTGGGCCGTGCGATGCTGAATTTTGCTCTGTGTGTGTGTGTTTAGTGAAACAGGCAGTGACAGTGACTTCCACATGATGTGCAAAGAATAATTCCCCAGATTTTCTTCACGGGCAGCAGAGATGAAAACCACCGAGTGGACACATTTAGGTGGAGATGACTCAAGAGTGGGAACGTGTCATAAAAAAAGCAGAAAGCAGCGGGGATGTAGAATAAAAGCACCATGGAGGGAGGAGGGAAAAGAAGCCCTGGGTGCTGCCCAGGCTCTGCTGGCTCTCACCTCCTGTTGACCTGCTCCACAGGGATGTTGAGGCGCTTGGCAATGTCCTCCACCGTCTCGCTGGTGGCTGAAATGATGCCCACGCTCTTGGCGATGGCCTTGGCCGTGATGGGATGGTCGCCAGTGACCATAATGACCTGAGCAAGGGACAAGTGAGTGCCAAATGGCCAAAGGTGGGGGGAGATAAGGGACAATGTCCGGTTTTGGGGAGCAGGAAGCACTTTGGGATCAGAGCAGCGCTGTGTACACAGCGGAGGGAGATTAGGGGCGGTAATTGCCCAGCTCTGTACCAACATCTGGGCTCTGCCTCTCTTCCTGAGGCTGCTTTATCAGGGCTCTGGAGGAAGAACTCGTCACAGGCAGCCAGATTAGAATAATGCAGAATAAAGGAGCCCTTATATAAGGATCTATATTAGGTATGTTCAGTGGGGAGGGTTTGTTAGGATATTGCATCTTAAAATGGATCCTTGTGACTGAGGTGTCCTGACAGATAAGGCACAGCCTTTTCTTGCTTTTCTCAAAGAAAAATTGCCAGATCTTCAAGCTACAGAAAATTTCATCAGGGTTGGAGTTTGGGATTAGTCTTGTCTGAGATCTGTAATTCCAAATAAGATTTTCCTCGATTTAGATAGATTTCACTTCTGCTTAGGGCTCAAAGTTTACTTGTGGGTCCCAGGGAGTGAAATTAGGGGCATTACTGCTTCAGGTTCCACTTGAATGGTGTTAAGATTGGTGATTCCTCTGGGTAAATGTTCAAAGCAGTGTCCTGATGCCTTCTCTAGAATTGTTTCTATCAATCACCTTATTCTGTTTACAAGCAAGTAATTCCAGCTGGTGTGGGTTCTGCATTCTAGAAATGGATCTGATGAGAGCATCTGAGCTTTTGCAAATTTGGATTTTCAGGTTTGAGGGTTTTGTGCAGTTCCTACAGTCTGATTCCCACTTTAATGAAAATGTTTTTTCTCTGGGGATTTTCTAAATTGAAATTATACAATGGTCTTAACTAAGGTTAAGATTTTTGGTAATCTTTGCTAGAAAGATAATTAGTGGTGATTCGGCAGAAGATCTTAAATTTTAAATATTTTAAATAATACCTAAAATAATCATAATGAGTCTTTCTGTAGTGAACCCACTGTGTTTTTCTCTGTAAATCCTCACCTTGATGCCAGCACTGCGGCACTTGGAGACGGCGTCGGGCACCGTGGAACGGGGTGGGTCAATCATGGACAGGAGCCCCACAAAGCACAGGTTGGAGGTTGGGAAGTTCATGGAATCCGTGTCAAACTGGAAGGTCTCTGGAAACTCGTTCTCAGGCAGGTACAAGTGGCAGAAACCTGAAAAGGTATTTGGGTTGGTGAGATGGGCAGGAAAATGTGGGAGAAAGAGGAAAGGCTTTGCTCTTGCCCATGGAACTCCAGCATTTAACCATTTTTCCAGGCATGCTGGATGTGCCAAGACTTTAAACCCCATTTTGCAGGTTTTACAGCTGGATTTTACCCCATTTTCATGTTTCACCCCGTTTTCCCAGGCACTCACCCAGCACTCTCTCCCCCATGCCCCCCAGCTCCATGTAGGCTGTCTGGAAAGCTTCTGCCTTCTCGCTGTCCAGAGGCTCCTCCTTGCCGTTGATCATGATGGTGCTGCACCTCTCCAAAATCCTCTCTGGGGCCCCTTTCATCACCAGCAGGAAGCGTTTGTCCTGGGGGTCGTCGGTCTCGTGGATGGAGAGCTGTGCCACAAACAGGAGGGGGTTGGAAGAGCTCAAATTATCCTCATTTCCTTCTAGTTTCCCAAGGGATTAATGTTCTTTTCCATGAAGAAATCATGAATCCCATCAAGTGGAATGAGCTGTATTTATTACAACTTGAATTACCCCATTAAGGCTTCCAGGTCACCCATTGCTGCATCGGGCCCAGTGACAGAAGCAATCTGGCATGATTTGCAAAAAAAAAGAAACACACCTGGAATTTGTTGGTGGAGTTGAAAGGGATTTCAGCCACTTTCCTGTTCTGTGCTCTGATGCTCATCACGTCCCCCAGAATGACCTCAGAGAATTTCAGCAGAGCTGTCTCAGAGGCATCTCCAACCACGACCCTCTGTGGGCACAAAGGAAGAAAACATTTTACTTTTACATTTCCACAATTCCATGGCTTGCTGCACACTTCAGCAACAAGGAATTTCCATTTTTATGTTCAAGTTATCCTGGAAAAAAATATTAAAATAGAATTTGGGGGTGTCTGCTTTGCTCTTGGAGTTAGAACTGAGCCACAGCAAACTAAAGCAGATTTGGGGTCACACTCAGGGCACTGCAGGTGAGCTGAGGCACAAACCCAAATTAATTTGAGGATGGTGTTGATGAGTAAACAGCAGGTTTGTCCTGGTAGCCCAGTCAGTAGAATTTACTACCTTCAAGCAGTCATGTGGAAAGACATCAATTAAGGCATGTTTACCTTTGCTATAATAAATTAACAGTGCAGTAATTACTGTTCCTGCTGCTTGTCTTGCCCTTTTCCTGGCAGGCACAGTTGGGTTTGGACAAGGCACAGGGACTTTTGGGGCTGTCCTGTGCAGGGCCAGGAGTTGGGATTGTGGATCTCCTCCAATTCAGGATAATCTGAATTTCTATGCTTTTGGCTGTATACTTTTTTAATCCTGGGTTAAATTTTTTATATGAGCGAACAGCAGTAAAACCACTGTCAGTAGGAGCTTACTGGTAAAATGGAGATTGTTAAAGCCAAACAGAGAAAATTGCTTTTTTAGAGGAAGGGAAACAAGCAGTACCTTCATGATGGGGAGATTTTCCTGTCCTGGCCGGAATTCCGCCCGGTTGCAGAGGGTGACAATTTTTGATAACGCTGTCCATGTGGGGGAACTTTGATCAAAGGGCTGGGCTGAGAGAAGCAAAACACACATTGCATCTTTTAGCATGATGCATGACAAAAGTAAAATCTTAACTGTGAAGAAACAGAACTAACTTATTTGCAGAAAAAATTATTCTTTTAACAGCCGGAAAAAAAATTATATAAATTTTCCCTCCAGCAGTGCTGGCAAAAGGGTTTGGATGATGTTTGTTTAATTCCCTACTAAATGTACTCTTGGCAAAAGGTTCTGGAGTAGAACCTCCTTCAGGTTTACTTCCTGTGAGTGGAATTCAACATTTTTTTTTTTTTTCACATCTCACATGGTTAAGAAGGAATTTCCACGTGTAGAAGGAAGAAATGTCTGATTTAGCCACCAAAAATGAGCATCCTGAGATGGATCCTTCCCACACCCCCATTTTCCCATTTACTTGTTTGATCTTCACTGGTGTCGGCTGAGTAGATCTGGTTGTCAAACCAGAGGTGGGCAACCGTCATCCTGTTCTGGGTGAGGGTGCCTGTCTTGTCGGAGCAGATGATGGAGGTGGAGCCCAGCGTTTCCACGGCCTCCAGGTTCTTCACCAAGCAGTTCTTCTTGGCCATGCGCTTGGCCGTGAGGGACAGGCTCACCTGGCAGGAGGGAAGGGGCCCAGCTGTCACCAAGGTGTGGCTACACACAGGTGTAACGAGATTGCATTCTCCTGGTATATCTTTTGTGGGGTTTGTAAGAGAATATTTTAAATTTTTCATTCTTGTTGGCTGCTGTGCATTTTTTTCCTCCATTTTTTAATTTAGAATCTGAGGTTTGGCTGTAACTAGCACAGGTAGATTTGCTGTTGATATAGACCTGCTGCCTGCTGATAGAAATAATAATGTCCTATCAGAGGCTGTTTGAGGTGGAGGAACATGAAAAGGGCAGGGAGCTGCTGGTCACCAGTTCCATGGATCCTGCAATGATTCCCTTCATTGTTTGCTGCTGGGGTGCTTTGGTGTCACAGACATCTTTTATGAAAAATCCTTTCCTTAGGATTTTTCCTCCTGAGAAGCTGGGAGGCCTCAGGAACAAAATGTAAACAATGGTTATCTGCTGCTGTGGAATGCAACAGGTGCATCTGGGATTGGTCTCATGTGGTTGTTTCTAATTAATGGCCAATCACAGTCACCTGGCTCAGACAGAGAGCCCGAGCCACAAACCTTTGTTATCATTCTTTCCTATTCTATTCTTAGCCAGCCTTCTGATGAAACCTTTTCTTCTATTCTTTTAGTACAGCTTTAATGTAACATATATAATAAAATAATAAATCAAGCCTTCTGAAACATGGAGTCAGATCCTCATCTCTTCCCTCATCCTGGGACCCCTGTGAATTCCATCACACTTTGGAGCCAGCAGTGTGTGCTGCTCCCCAGGCAGGGATTTTAGTGCTGGACAATTGGTAATAAGTGGAGTTTTCATGTGACTTCCAGGGTACAATGTCCCCACTTCCAAGTGGGAGCGGGTGGTGGGGAAATGAGTCACGTCATTGTTCTCAGCAGCCATCGAGGCAGAGCAGCACTTGAACTTAAACCCCAGCTGGGTTTGAGATGAATGACTCAGTTACACCAGAATTACCAAATGATGGGTTTATCCTTGGAATAATAACCCCCATCCCTGCCCAAACCCAACCCAGCCCAGAGCTGGAGAAGCCCAGCGCAGACTCACCGTCACCGTGGCCAGCAGCCCCTCGGGCACGTTCGCCACGATGATGCCGATGAGGAAGATGATGGAGTCCAGGATCTTGTAGCGCATGGAAACGGAGATGATGAAGAAGAGGACCCCGATGGAGATGGCCACCCCTGCCACCAGGTACACGAAGTGCTCGATCTCGATGGCGATGGGCGTCTTCTCGTTGCCCACGCCCGAGGCCAGGGACGCGATGCGGCCGATGATGGTGCGGTCCCCGGTGTTGATGACAATGCCGGTGGCAGTGCCTGCAGGGACAAAAAGCTGTCACCTCCAGGGCACACAAACACTCTGAGGAAGCGGCAGGCTGACTTTCCAACAATTCCATCAATTTCCATTGATGGAAAAACTGCAAGGAAACTGCCATCAGTCCAAATCCATTGACTGGTGCAGCCATAACCACGCTGTGTGTTGGAACAAATGCCAAGTGTCACCTCCCCCAAGGTCACTCTTTAATCTGCTCTGGTCAAAATTCATGTGGGCAATTAAACCTCTCTCAAGTTCCTCAAAGCAGAATTACTACTCAAATGAGTTAGCAGGACTAAACAGCACCTGTGCAGGTGCCTTTTTTTGGTCCTCTTCTCTCTGTACGATGATATGTAATAAAAATTAGAAACATTCAGTTCCCCTGAAGTTGCTGAATGGAGGTGAAAGATTAACTAGAAATAAAGATAAAAGGATGTAAAAGTGTGCACACAGGATAATAAACGTGGCTGGAGCCAGTGGAGAAACAGATAAAGAGGAAGAAATGGGATTTCCATGCTGAGTTTCAGGATCAGCTCACCTTCCACACAGGTGGTGGAGTAGAAGGCAATGTTCCTGGTCTCCAGGGGGTTCTCGTGGGTGAAGTCACAGGAGCGGGACTGTGGCTCTGACTCCCCTGTGAGTGAAGAATTGTCCACCTTTAATGAAAGGGAGACATGCCCAGATTAAAGTCAGCAGTACACAGAGGTGTTCAGCCTGGGAGGTGAGGTGGCAGCTTCATCCATATCCATATATCCATATATCCATATATCCATATATCCATATATCCATATATCCATATATCCATATATCCATATATCCATATATCCATATATCCATATATCCATATATCCATACATCCATATATCCATATAGCCATATAGCCATATATCCATATATCCATATATCCGTATATCCGTATATCCATATATCCATATATCCATATATCCGTATATCCATATATCCATATATCCATATATCCATATATCCATATATCCATATATCCATATATCCATACATCCATATATCCATATATCCATATATCCGTATATCCACACCATAATCCGTATATCCATATTCCATATATCCATATATCATACATCCATACATCCATATATCCATATATCCATATATCCATATATCCATATATCCATATATCCATACATCCATATATCCATATATCCATACATCCATATATCCATATATCCATATATCATATATCCATATATCCATATATCCATCCATAATCAGTGACATCAACACCTCTCAGTGCCTCTTCTCTGAGCTGCTGCTGTCCCTGACAGCGCCTGTTTCTGTGGGAATTCAGGTCAGCCAATGCTGTGTGTCTGTCAGTGGGATTTTCAGCAGCAGCCTGAGAAAACACCCAAATTTTGAGGATCTGCCTCCAGTAGAAACTCTCAATCATGTATTGGTGCATCTGCCCTGTCCTGGCAAAGAGCAGAGCCAGAACATGGCATGGACTCCTTGGCTGTTCAGGGAGGGGTCAGTCCTAGAGGAGCTCAGCATCACATTCAGGCTTCTGCTCTCTGCCTTCATTAATTATGTCCAGTCACAGCTCTAATAACCCATACTGGCTGCATAGAAATCCTTCCTATGTAATAAATCACTCCAAACTCTGTTTTCCCTCTTTCCTTTGCTCTTCCAAGCCCTGTTTACCTTGCAGCCCTGAGTGAAGATGAGGCGAATGTCTGCAGGGATCCTGTCCCCACCCTTGATCTCCACAATGTCCCCAACCACCAGCTGGTCTGCTGGCAGCTCCTTCTTCTCGGCATCCCTGAGGACAAGAGCTTGCTGGAAGACAGAAATGGGACAAAAAGGGACAAAAATTAGCTTTGTGCCACCCTCTACACTGAGATCCTCCCTCTGTTCTGGGACAGAGCCAGAGCAGGGTCATAGAGAGGAAATGTGAGAATATTTGACATCCAGCTGGACTGCTCAGCCTGGAATTTGGGGGATTTGAGATGGGAAGTGGCCTTGGAGATGGGGAAATGCCTTCCAAGGATGTGCTCACACGCCATCAGGGCTGTGGGTAAAGGCAGTGGGCTGCAAAATGTGAAACCCAGCACATTTCACCCTTCTGCAGGTTTGAGCTGGGCACTGAGATCTCTAACCCAAGGATGTGCATGCCACAATTCACAGATCCATGAAAGCAGCCACCGTGTGCTTTTTAGCAAAGGTTTGTGATTGAGGATGTTTATCTGGGTCATTTGCCAAGAGATAAATTCAAGTTGGGCTTGCTGGGCTTCCCTCATGCATTGTTGGGATGAATTTTGGCCTCAGTTTTAAGGCACTGTGGTTCTCACCTGTGGGATCATCTTGCTGAAGCTGGCCATGATGTTTGTGCTTTTGGCTTCTTGATAATAAGCAAAGATGCCAGTGAGGATGACAACCAGGGCCAGGACTACTCCGAGGTAGAGCTGAACAATAAAAGATATAATTTGATTAATTTAAAACAAGTTTTCATAGTCCCTCTGTTAGAATGAATCAGTTCTGTGTTGCTTTAAAATGATGTTTTGGCCAGGTTAAAAGACGGGTTAAGAAAAGAACTTTGAGGTGCTGGCCTGCAAGTGATCAATTAAAGCTTTTTTTGTGTGCGTATAAAAAAAGGTTTTAATAGTTTTAATGATCTAAAAATCCTTCTCTAAACTGACACAATCCTGATTACAGTGTAAAAATATTTAAAAAAATAGCAGAGTATCACTCAAAGGGGAATTAGTCAGACTCTACAGTCTTCAGACATTTTTACTGCTCTGAGAATTCTCAACAATTGTAATTATGCCCAGTGGCTCTCAAACCTTTGCCCAGGCACTCTCTGGGCGGGTGGTGTGGCGATGTTTGAGCTTTTATCAGAAGTGTTTGGCGGCGGGAGAGCCTGGTGAGAACGAGAGGCCTCCTTGTAGTTACTGAGTAACTGCGGAGTATTGAAAGCACCCAGCGCCGGCGGGGTGGGCGCCCATCCACTCACGTTGTCAAAGGCCGAATCCACGCCCTGGGCCAGCTGGATGCCAAAGGAGATCCAGGAGAAGCCAGCCCCGATCCACAGCAGGATGGAGAAGCCCCCGATCATCTGCTTGAGGAACTTGACGATTTCTGGGGTGGCTTTGGGAGGAGTGAGCGCGTTGGGGCCGTCCCGAGCCAAAATCTCTGCTGCTCTTGCACTTGAGAGACCCTGCGGAAGGAGGCGACACGTTCACAATGAAATCACAAAGAGATTTTTACCCCAGCTCAGAGCAAAGTGCCCATGGTGCTTTTTTTTTTTCACACATTCTAAATAAAATCAGAAAGAGATTTTTACCCCAGTTCAGAGCAAAGTGCTCGTGCTGCTGTTTTTTCACATGTTTACAGTGAAATCTCAAACAGATTTTTACCCCAGCTCAGAGCAAAATGCCCATGGTGCTGTTTTCTCATATGTTCACAGTGAAATCACAAACAGATGTTTACCCCAGCTCTGAGCAAATTGCCCATGCTGCTGCTTTTTCACATATTCACCATAAAATCACAGATTTTACCCACCAAAAAAATCATCGTAAATGATTTTTGCCCCAGCTCAGAACAAAATGCCCATGGTGCTGTTTTTTCCCACTTTTACAATGAAATCACGGATTTTTACCCCAGCTCACAGCAAAATGTTTGTGCTGCTGTTTTCTCATATGTTCACAGTGAAATCACAAACAGATGTTTACCCCAGCTCAGAACAAAATGCCCGTGCTGCTGTTTCTTTCAAGGTTGTTTGTGTCACAAACCAGCTGCAACTCTGATTTCCAAACCTCCTGATTTCAGAGTGGCTGCTATTAATTATCTGCTGTGGAGAAACAGCCATTTCTTATTTCTTCTGGAGCACTGAATCTGGAGCCACATCCTTCAGGAGTTTCCATTCTGCTGGTTTTCAATCCAATATACCTGGACTAAGTGTTTGGAAAGCCAAGGGAAAACTGGCATTCTTTTGCTGTTATTTTTTCATTTCCACAAGGTGTTTGCAGCTCAGGAGGTTCTTGAAATTCTTGTCTGGGCTCTGGCCACGTTCAGTGCTTTGATATTCAAATGTCAGATGTCAAAGGGTGTAGTTTCTCAAATCTAGATTTTCCTTCAAAATCAGCTCAATCCATGCAGTCTTTGGCTATGAACTGTCACAGTGAAAAGTGAATTGTGGCGAAATCAAAAGATCAGATAACAGCTTTAGAAAAAAATGAGGCGCTGGTGCAAAACCCTGAGGTGCCATTTTTGGTTTCAAAGCAGTAGCTCAGCTGTCTTCAGCCTCGAGAGAAACTCCACTTTAATCCAGGGCAGAGCTCGTTGGCTTGGTGGTTTAGGCTTTACTGGGAGCATCAATGCAGGCACCCACACACATCTAACAATGAAATTCCTGCTCCTGGGAGCTCTGGGGAGGCAGAGGCACCTGAGTGAGGCAGTTCCTTAAGGGAGCTCTATGCACTTACTTTGTCAATGCTGGTACCATACTTCATCTCCAGCTCCGAGGTGCTGAGCCTGTGGTCATCCTGCATCCCAAGAGAGACAGAAAATTACAGTGAGCAGAGCATCAGGCTGCTGGAATTTTTATTCCCCAAACTGCCTGGATCTGGGAACATGGATGAAGTTGCTTGTATGACACCCCACTTTCATGAATTAGACAAATCTGCACATTGATAAGCAAAATATCTCCCACTGGAAGATGAGAATTTTTTTCCTTTTGATTTGCAGAGTGCTTTTGTAAATAGCTCCCTCCTCCAGCAAATCTGTCACAAGAACAGGGTGGTGTGCTCATGTTCCTGCTTCTTTTGGATAAATCATTTCAGTCTGCACGCTGCAGGGCTCAGAGTGTGTGTGACAGCAACCTCTGCCCTCGATTGCCAGGGTAGGGAATGTGAATTATCCTCCTCAGTCTGGTGGAAAGGGACAACAGGTTCTCAGCACGGGTGTAAAGGGTGTGGGAGAGGGAAATCTCAGAGCTCTTGTCCTTGGCCTGCAGTGACACCTCTGTGGTATCATTGGCCTAATTATATCTTGTGCTGAACGGGGATTTAGAAGCCAAGAATTTGAGAGATCTCCCAATTGTTTTCTCAGAGTGATTCATGGGTATTTGGGTGAGTCAATTCCCCTGTCTGTGCTTTGGTTTCTCTTTAGAAACTCGGGAGTGGAGTTACAGCCCCGGTGGCAAAGACAACACAGACAGAAATATTTACCTGCTGCTGGGCAGATCTTGGAAACCTGCTGGGTGAATGGGTGAGAGAACCATGGATTCAATATCTTATTTTGCTGTTCCTTGAGCTCTTAAATGCCATCCAGCCTGTAAATGGCCTCTCCTCTGAGCTGCTCTCACAGCAATCCCAAAAACAGGTCAGCATAATTACCCTCATGTTCCAGATTGGGAAACTGGAATGTGTGGAGAGGAAGCAACATTTCCAAGAGCAGCCAGCAGGTCAGTGGAGAGCCAGGAGGAAAACACGGATTTCTTGAAGGCCAGAGCAGTTGGTTTGGGCAAAAACCCCTGAGTTTAAAGCTGAGACATGCTCTGGAATCTCGGGAGAACAGTTCCGTGGTTCTGCCTCTCCTCTGACTCCTGGCTGGCTCGGCAAATTGTCAGGAAATGCTGATTCCATCTGGGGAATGGCTCCTTTTTGGGCAGATAATGTTCTGTACCATTGATGGCTTAATTATCCTCTCATTTTATTATTAATCTTGCACAGGGTTTCACTGGCACGCTCCAGGAGGGTGAGGAAGCAAATCCTTCCCTGTGCCAGGATTTTCAGTGCAGGACACTCCCTGGATTTCATGGAATGTGTAATGGAGGCTCAGCAACACTCACCAGGTCCAGTTCTTTCTTCAGATCTTCTGCCTTCTTTTTCTTCTTGTTGCCCTTTTGGTCTTTGTGCTTCTCCTCTTCATCTTCGATCTCTGTTTTTTGCAGATCTTTTGTCCCATAGATCTCAACAGAGTAAACATCAGACCTTCTCTGTAAAAGACCACAAAAAAAGTCAAAATTTTGCAGCTCTACTTTTTTAGACAACTTACAAATTTCTGCTGTCACTTTCTCCTGGCTGCTTAAGGTGGTTTTTTCCTGTCTTATCCAGAGACCCATCCAGTTTGTGTTACTGTGATTGTGATCAGGACTTTATCAGGTGCAAATTACAGGGATTGCTTTAGGAATGTACAACACTTCCTGCAGCTTATGATCTAAAACAAGTGTAGGAAAATACTGCTCAGTACCTCAGCAGTGAAAATTATTCATTTATTTATCAGCTCCAAGAAGAGATCGGTGGAAAAGCAAAATATTCATGAAAGGAAAGAGGAGGGAATTATCCATTATCCATTGAGAACTTGCTTGTTCCTGGAGCTTTTCAGACCCATAAATTCAAGATTAAAATTTTAATTACAATTAACACTTAGCAAAGATATTTGCACTGAATCAAGGTGAGGGATGGAGGCAAACACCAGACTGAATGCCAAGGAGGAGCTGCTCTGTTTCTGCCCACTCAGAGCCAGACCTGGCAGGGATTTAGCCAACAATTCCCTTCTTTTTGGCAGTGGAATATTGTGCTGTTGACCCAGGGAGGCTGCTGCACCTCAGGGAATGTTTTGCTCTCAGTGATAACTCGGGGGTTGTGCTGTTTCCAAGCCCTGGGTTAACTCTGCAGGGCGCAGGGCAAACTCCCCTCCCGTGCCACTGAGTAATGATAACGTTCCAGCTCCCAAATTATCCTGGAAATGACATGCCAGGCCTTGGGAGAGCCACGGGTGACCCCATTCCTGAGGTTTCCTGATGGGTTAAACCCCACAAGTTCAGGAGAGCCCCCCTGGATGTTCCCTGGTGGGACAAAGCACAAAGCCAGTGCTTGGCTTCCTGAGAGATCTCACAAAAATGAGGGAAGAGCTCTCCATAGCATAAAAAAAGCTTAAATAATAGAAACAGCAAGAAAAAAAAATAATTGGGGTATCTTGTTATTTAACACTGTTCTGAACTCATAACTGGCATCTTATCCTCAGCTGTCCTGTAACGAAAGGAGTGTTTAAATCTTGATGTTGTCTCTTGATGAAGGGGAAAGCAAAGAGCTGCTGAGCAGTTTGAGCACTTAAAAGACTGAAATATTATTCCTAAACACTTGATTTTGCTTGGTGATGCACATCCCAGAGACAGGGCATGCCTGTTATAAGTTATGAATTTTTTCTGCCATGCTGAAGATTCATGATCTCTTTTAACTATTGGGATTTTTTCTCTTCACCTTCCTCCTCCTCCTTCTTCTCTCTTTAACTCTCCAGCCCAAAAAAATCTGTTCAGCTTTTCAAATCCCTGTAGAGTACAGAAACCAGGAAAAGCAACAGCTCTCTGATGGGAGAACTTAGCAGATAGAAGAGAAAAATAAAGAAATTTTATGAAGTCAGGAAAATCTATTGCTCACTTGTAAGCATGACCTATGTCAACCTTTAACCTTCAGAGTTTCATAAAATCTCAGATTTTTGGCTCAGCCAGTCCAAGAATTCTTCTCAAGAATGCAAACTGTTAATGTCTGGTATTAATTCAATTTTTTTTCTTAGCCTGCACTTATAGTATAGATCCACAAAATAAAACTTAGGAAGAAGCACAAGGGGCAGTTCCTTGGGCATTGTACCCACCTTGACCATCTTGGTGAGTTTATTCCTTTCCTGATGGAGGGAAGCAGCCAAGCCAAAGCCTCTGGATCAAAAGCCAAAAATCTCTGGATGCAAAGCCCAAGCCCAGCTGGGGTCTGTGGTGGCTCAGAGCAGTGCTGGAGTGCAGAATCTCGCCGAGGTGCTGGGTCCCTGTCCTGTTCCAGCAGGTGTTAGCTGGAATGCTGCTCCCACCTCGGCATCCTCCAGGCAGGACCAGCTCCCTGTCCCAAGGCTGTGGAGAAAGAGCTCTGCTTGCTGCAGCTTTATAAATCAGCATCTTGGGCTGCCACTCCACCCCTCCCCTTCCAGGTCCAGCCCATCTTCTGTTTCACCTGGAGTAGGTGGAAAAATACCACAGTAATGGGCATGTGGGTTTCAGGTCAGATAGGTTCTAATTATTCCTTTGTAGTGTTTGCTCACAAGTAGGGAACAGGTGTATTATTCATCTTGCTGGAAGCAAGGAGTTTCCTCCAGAGACTTTCCAGCTCCAGGCTCCCCTCGGATCCTGGGCTGAAGGAGGGCTCTGCACATTCTGTCCCACCTGCCCAGGTGATGCTCTCCTTGCCTGAGGCCCCTCCAAGCTGAATTCCTGCCTTATTTGCAGGGATTTAGTGGAGTGGTTCTTTTTGAAGCTTCAGAGCTTGGACTTCACTCTGAATCCTTGCCTTGTATTTCGTGTGTTTTCCACCCTCATGCTGAGCTGGGAGAAGTGAATGAACTTCCTGGTGCTTGTCCAGCAGGGCACTTACCTGAGCAGCTCTTGCACCAGTTACCAGCTTCCAGGTAGGAGTGATAATGACATTTGTGACACTTCTGGTACCTGGCTGGTCTCATCACTTGGGAGCAAAACTGCTTCTTCACCTTTGAGGCTGAACTGATGAAAAGCTGAGTGAAACACAGGGAATGGTCATCTGTAGTTTGACATTATTTGGGGAAAACTTTGCTGTCGTTCTATCTAAATGTGCTGATCAACAGCATTTGGTCTTTAATATAATTACCTTTAATCTTTGCTGTTATAGTCTTGAATTCCATGTATACCATTCTGTGTACACCATTCTATGTACACCATTGAATTCTATTTCAAGTTTAATCCACAAACATTAAATCCATTGGAGATACTGTGTGGTGCCACCAGAGAATTTAACATCTAAATGTGCTGATCAACAACATTTGGTCTTTAATGTTATAACCTTTACTCTTTGCTGTTATAGTCTTGAATTCTCTGTATACCATTCTATGTACACCATTCTGTGTATACCATTGAATTCTATGTAACATGCCATTTCAAGTTTAATCCATAAACTTTGGTGGAAAACACGTGAAAGTTTAATCCATAATCTTGAAATCCATTGGAGATACTGTGTGGTGCCAGCAGAGAATGACTCAAGTTGTGGTCAGGGATATGACGTGTGGCTGGAGATAATCAATCAACTTTATCAAACCACAGATAGAAGCTGTTAGCAGAAGGGAAAATCCACAGGACATCATCGATTACCTCAACAAAAAGAAGGAATAACCTATATTCAAATCAAGTTCACGGGAATTGTAGTCCCAGACCTTCTCAAGCTGCCCCCACTCCACAATTTGTGTGTGTTGTTCTTTTTCCACGGAATTGTTTGACCCTGGGACGTTGCGCAAGGTGCTGGAGTGGATCTGGAAAGGTTTCGTGTTCAGTTTCTGCTCCTTGATGCACTCAGAGCTGGGTTTTGGCCTGGAATATCAACATTTCCCTACCTCTGAGAGTATGAGCAAAGCAGGGGTGAGCTGGCTGTGTGCAGGGAACCTGTGTTGTGTGATACCAGCACTGAGATCCTCCCTCTGCTCTGGGACAGAGCCAGAGCAGGGCCATAGAGAGGAAATGTGAGAATATTTGACATCCAGCTGGACTGCTCAGCCTGGAATTTGGGGATTTGAAATGGGAAATGCTTTCCAGGGATGTGCTCACACGCCATCAGGGCTGTGGTTAAAAGCAGGGGGCTGCAAAATGTGAAACCCAGCACATTTCACCCTTCTGCAGGTTTGAGCTGGGCACTGAGATCTCTAACCCAAGGATGTGCATCCCACAATTCACAGATCCATGAAAGCAGCCACCGTGTGCTTTTTAGCAAAGGTTTGTGATTCAGGACGTTTATCTGGGTCATTTGGGCACTTTTTGCATTTGCCTTCTGTAAACGGGGATGGCTTTGCCTGGGGAGGAACGTTAGAAATGCAAATGAGGGAAATGTTTGGCAACAAAGCGCCGGTAACGCTGCTGCTCGCGGGGTGTTTGTCCTGACACATCTGCCTGCTGAAGGATGCGCTCCGAGGCCAAGGAGCTCAGCTGGGAAAGTCTCTGCGGACACTTCTGTGGGATCGACAGAGGATTTGCTGCTGGCAAACCACCTGTGAGAAGCTGCCAAGTTCAAATTTGGAGTTAAAGTTCTGTGGCCAAAATTCCATTAAGTCTGTCAGCTGAAGGGCTTTTTTTTGGCCAGTTACAAAGCAAGGATGAGGAACGCTGTAAAAAAAGACAAATCTCTTGTTTTTCATGAGCCAACAGGAGGCGGTTGGACAGCTGGAATCCTCCTTGTTAGCTGGGGTCACTTGTCAGGACAGAATTTGTGTTTTGTCACTTGGCTGTGCTGAAAAGGTCCTGGGAACAGAGCCCAGATGTGAACCCAGGCTGAATTTCTTTCCAAAACCAAATCCTGCTCCGTACCCTGCAAGACCTGGCATGTCCTGAGAGGAACATACCTGAGGGCTGGGGCTGTCACGTGTGCTCCTGGTGTGTCACAACAGCCACAGATGAGGGGCAGAATGAGTGAGCATTGTGCTGGTTCCTAAAGATCAGCCTAGAAAAATAATCTGGCCCTTCTGGAATATTATTTAGTCTGAATTATTTATTATTCACATCTATTCACGGGAATTGAGACCAATTTGGATCCTATGTGAAGAAAGCCAGGAGAATGTTTGGATGTTATTCAGCACAGGGAGGCCACATTTCTTAAGTCGTAGGGGCTCATCTCAGTGCTCAGATTGTCAAATTCCTTCAGGTTTCGAAGTAAAAATGTGAATGTTTGTAAAGCATTTTGGAGTTGGGGGAATGCACTGCCTATCCCTGATGAGCTTTGCTCTGTTCTTTACAAGTCTTGGATGAAGCACGACGAGCATGAGTGGCAGAAGGACCTGAAGCCGCAGAGAGGGAGGTAAAATGATGCCAAATTTTGCTAAAGTTTGCTTAGATTTGCAAAAAATTGTTTAATTTTGCTTTAATTTGCTTTTCTCGGGGGTGGAGCGCGGTGGCTGCACTTCCCGGGCCGGCCGGAAGAGGGCGCACGGCTCTCTGCGCTCAGCGGCTCCTTCGCCAATTCCTGAAAAATTCCTGAAAAATTCCTGAAAAATTCCCCAAATTCCCCCGAAATGAGCCCGAATCTGCCTCGGTGTCCCAGCACATCCCTGTCACCTTTCCCGCAGTGCCACCCCAGCACGGGAGGGACGTGGAGCTGTGACAGCGAGACCCGAGGAGGCTCCAGATGATGAGAAAATGAGGATTATTCAGCTTTTTTTCTGCAGAAGAGACCTGGGGTGACCTCATTGTGACCTCCCTGTGCATGAAGTGAACCAGCAAGAGAATTTCTGCAATGCTCTGGGGTGACAGGACAAGGGGGAGTGGCTTCAAACTGAAAGAGAGGAGGTTTCGATGGGATATTGGGAAGGAATTCTTTCCTGGGAGGGTGGCACAGAGAAGCTGTGGTTGGTCCTGAATCCCTGGAATTGTCCAAGGCCAGGTTGGATGGATTTTGGAGCAACCTGAGAAGGTGTCCCTGCCATGCCAGGGGTGGCACTGGATGGGATTTAATGTTGCTTCCAACTTGCGATTCTACAGAGAAATTATTTCTTTGATTTTGTTTGTTTGTTTGTTTGTTTGTTTTCCCTCCCTCAAGGCCAAGGGTAAAACCAACCCTGAACTCTCCAGAGTCAGACAAATGGAAGGGGCTGAGGATTTATTCTGGGTCCATCCACTACCCAGGAGAAGAATTCTGCTCTTTCCTTGTTTTTCCCCTTCCCTTTAAGTGCCAAGTGCTAAATCTTCCCCATTTTTCTCCTTAATTTAACCCAAAGATGTTCAACCTTAATTCAGAGGCCACAAGTAATGAACCAAGCACCTGTAAAAACCTCCCAGGAGCCAAATGAAGCCAAAGCTTAAGTGATGTTTGGACAGTGGTAATTTGGGCATTGGCGGTAAACCACTCCTTGTCTGAGCATTCACCTCTGACAGGGGGAATTTCACCTGAAAACCTGAATTTCTCCTCTTTTTTTTTTCCCTCCTAATTTCTCCATTTTTGCTAATCAAAGATAAATGGGAAATGCTGAGGAGCCAAGGGTTTCATTGCCAGCTTTCAGGCTGGCATTTGAGATGCTGAACTCTGCTCTAACCCCATTGTAAATGCCATCATGACTTGGTGTCCCTGCAGACCTGGCACAGCCACCTCAGCTCGAGGCCATTCCAGGGCAGGGTTTGGGTTTTCCAGGAGGATTTGAGTTTTCCCTCAGCCTCTTGAAGCTGAGCTGGGCTCTGAACGCCACAAAGGGATGGCACAGGTGGAATTCAGCATTTCATCTCTATGTATTTCCACATTGCCTTTATTTCTTCCCATCCCCTGGTGAATCCTGGGGGCACTGACTCATTTTTCACCTTGTTGGCTGAGGGGTTTTGGGTTTCTACAGCAACATTTCCACTTTTTTGATGTTCATTTTAAGCTGCTCATTTTAAACATTTTCATGTAGGCCATCAAAAAGTCATGGCTGTCTTTAATTTATAGATCAGGATGCTGCTGCCAGCCCAAAGAGAGTTCAAAAATCAGAATTTGCACATTTCTTCTTGCAGGGGCTCTCACTGAGAATCAATTTTCTGTCGATGGTTTCTGTCTGTGAGGAAGAAAAACAAATCACAAACGAGTCACAGCATCCAGGACTATTTTACTCTTCTTAATATTTTATCTTCCTGCTTCCTCATGCTCCTAAATAAGAGCCATTACTGGATTCATACTGCTTTAAAAAACAGTAAAGAAAATTGATTTTCCTCCTTGTAACTTCCTGGAGCTGTCAGGATCAGGCAAGGCAAGAAATTGGTGCAAAATGACAGAACTTCTTTGTTTAAATATGGTGATATTCCCAATATTTCATGATTTATAGGAATTTGTAAATTCCAGTCTTTTAAACAGCTGCTGTCTTGGTGCTTTAATTCTCCGGTTAAAAAAATTTATGTATATATGCATATATATATATATATATATATATATATGTGTGTGTGTGTGTATATATATATACATATATATATATACACACACATACATATATGTCTATATGTAAATGTATATGTACATATATAAATTATAAATTTATATATTTCATCGTTTATATCTATAAATTCTATTAAATTATAAATATTTTATATAAAATATATAAAATACATATAATATATAATATGTATATAGTAATATATAATATATAATATATAATATATAATATACAATATACAATATACTATATATAAATATTATATATTATATATATTATATATTATATATTATATATTATATATTGTATATTATATTATTATTATATTTATATTATAATTATATATTATATATATATATATATATATATATTATATATTTATATTATATATTATATATTATATATTGTATATTATATATTATATATTGTATATTATATATGTTATATGTTATATGTTATATGTTATATGTTACATATATATAGTAGGTAATAGATGATAAATATTTAATTTAATATATTGAATACATTTAATAATATATAATGTATATGATGGTATATAATGTAATATATTAATAATTTTTTTTTCCATTTTAAAATATTATCTGATGTGCAGGGTAAGGAACTCTCTGTGGTTTGCAGTCAGAATCTGCTGCTCCAGAACACACCCTGCCTCATTCCTGACAGGCATCCCAGCCTGGAGAGTGACACAGGCAGGAATTTTTTGGGATGCAATCAGGAAAATGGAGTGGCAAAAACAGGGATGTGACTTTGGCCTCCTGTGCAGCTGAAGCTGAACACACAGGAAGAGAAAATGGGTTTTTTTTTCAGGGGTGTGTTGACCCCAAAGCACCTCTGCACACGCAGGGGAGGAAGTGGCCGGGCTTGTAAAAGCCCTGGAATGTGTGATGTGTCCTGAGCCATTCCAGCCCCACGGAATCCTGGAATCCTCGGGGTCACAGGGACCTCAAAGCTCGTCCCATCCTCCCCTGCCCCAGGCTGCTCCAGCCCCTGGTGCTGCTGGAAACCACTGATACTGATCCATCTCCGGATTGTCCATCTCCAGATCCTGGGAGAGACACATCCATTTTTCACCCAAAAAAAAATCACTTTGAGTGGGCAAGAATGACTTCCTGATTTCACGTGGAACCAAACTGAGCATTGTTGGGCAAAGATTTGCTTTAAAATCTCAGTTCTGTGGCTTTTTGGGGGTGTTATTGTATGAAACACAAATCAGTGCAGCAATGTGACTGCACAAACAATTGTCAAAACAATTGAACCAAACCAAACAATGATTTGCTATAAAATCTCAGTTCTGTGGCTTTTTGGGGGGGTATTTTTGGGATGGAAACAGGTCAGCGCAGCAATGGGACTGCAGTAACAACTGAGGAAATAATTGAACCAAACCAAGCATTATTTGGCAAATATTTGCTATAAAAATCTCAGTTTTGTGGCTTTTTGGGGGTGTTTTGGGATGGAAACACGTCAGTGCAGCAATGGGACTGCACAAACAATTTACAAAACCAACTGAACCAAACCAAGCATTATTTGGCAAAGATTTGCTATAAAATCTCAGTTCTGTGGCTTTTTGGGGGTGTTTTTGTATGAAAAACAAATCAGTACAGCAATGTGACTGCACAAACAATTTCCAAAACCAATTGAGCCAAACCAAGCATTATTTGGCAAAGATTTGCTTAGGAAATCTCAATTCTGTGGCTTTTTGGGGGTGTTTTGTGATGGAAAGCAGGTCAGTGCAGGAATGTGACTGCACAAGCAATTGACAAAACACTTTAACCAAACCAGGCATTATTTGGCAAATATTTGCTTTAAAATCTCGATTTTTTTGGCTTTTTGGGGGTGTTTTTTATGAAAATTATGTCAGTGCAGCAATGTGACTGCACAATTGCCAAAACAATTGAACCAAACCAAGCATTATTTGGCAAAGATTTGCTATAAAATCTCAGTTCTGTGGCTTTTGGGGGGTGTTTTTGGGATGGAAAGCAGGTCAGTGTACCAATGTCGCCACACAAACAATTTCCAAAACCACTTTAACCAAACCAAGCATTTGGCCAATATTTGCTATAAAATCTCAGTTCTGGGGCTTTTTGGGGGTGTTACTGTATGAAACACAAATCAGTGCAGCAATGTGACTGCACAAACAATTTCTAAACCAATTGAGCCAAACCAAGCAAAGATTTGCTGTAAAATCTCAGTTCTGTGGGTTTTTGGGGGTGTTTTTGTGTTGGAAAGCAGGTCAGTGTATCAATGTCACTGCACAATTGCCAAAACCAATTGAACCAAACCAAGCATTATCCGGCAAATATTTCTATAAAATCTCAGTTCTGTGGCTTTTGGGGGTGTTTTTGTGATGGAAAGCAAACCATTGCAGCAGGGTGACTGCACAAAAATTCGACAACAAACCAAGCAAAGATTTGCTGTAAAATCTCAGCTCTGTGGATTTTTGGGGGTGTTTTTGTGTTGGAAAGCAGGTCAGTGTACCAATGTCAGTGCACAAACAATTTCCAAAACCAATTTAAGCAAACCAAGCATTTGGCAAATATTTGCTATAAAATCTCAATTCTGTGGCTTTTTGGGATGTTTTTGTGATGGAAAGCAGGTCAGTGTACCAATGTCACTGCACAAACAATTTCCAAAACCAATTTAAGCAAACCAAGCATTTGGCAAATATTTGCTATAAAATCTCAGTTCTGTGGATTTTTGGAGGTGTTTTTGTGATGGAAAGCAGGTCACTGTACCAATGTCACTGCACAAACAACTGACAAAACCATCTAACCAAACCAAGCGTTATTTGGCGAAGATTTGCTATAAAATCTCAGTTCTGTGGCTTTTTGGGGTGTTTTTGTGATGGAAAGCAGGTCACTGTACCAATGTCACCGCACAAACAATTCCCAGCTGCTTCAGCAGGACGGGCCTGGCAGGATAATTCCCCCTGGAAGGTGGCTGAGGTGCCAGAGCCAGATGTTTACCAGCTGCATGACCTGGAAAGGGATTAAAGCTGACTCAGTTGGATGTGGGTCACCCCAGCCCCGTCCTGCCGTGTCACCCCGCTGAACTTGTCACTTTGTCAGGCCACGGGTGCCCGGGGTTTCAGCTGGGAATGCCAAAATCCTGGCTCACAGCTTGCGACAGCAGCGGGCAGAGCCAGGCAGGGCTGGCTCAGGGTGCCAGGCTGGCACAGCCTCACCTGGCACTGCCAGCACTGCAGGAGGCAGCAAAGGGACGATGGCAGGAGTTGAGGAGGAAGTGAGGCACGCTGAGGAATGAGTGGTTTCAAGCTGTTTTTGTGGGTTTGCATTCCCAGGAAAGTGTGTGCGTTCTGTGGAGCTGCTCCCAGAGCAGGGAGCATAGAAGGCATCTATGGGAGCATTTCAAGAAAAGGCTGTTTCCCCTTTTCTTTCCTATTTTTCTTTTTTCTATTTTCTATTTTCTATTTTTTATTTTCTATTTTCTATTTTATATGTTATATTTCAGATTTTATATTTCTGTTTTTATATTTCAGATTTCATATTTATTTTATATTCTATGTATATGTTATATGTTATATGTTATATGCTATATGTTATATATGTTATATGTTATATGTTATGTTATATGTAATATAATATATGTTATATATTATATATTTCATATTATATATTTCATATTTTCTCTATTTCTATTTTATATTTTCTATTCCCTATTTTCCCTATTTTCTTCCCTATTTTCCATTTTCTTTCCTATTTTCCATTTTCTTTATTTTATTTTTCTCATTCCCATGAATTATCATGATCACAGTGGAATTCTGTTAGCTGCTTCCAAGGAAAACATTCTCTCATGCCTTCTGAGAAAGTATTTCAGACAATCTGCATTTTATTTTTCATCTGTATTTCCTCCTGAAATCCCACCCTCTAGAAATTAGAGGATAGAATTTTCTATTTTCTATCTTCTCTATTTCTATTTTCTATTTCCTATTTTCTCTATTTTTATTTCCTATTTTCTATTTTCTCTTTTTCTATTTCCTATTTTTTTTTCTTTCCTATTTCCCCATTGTTTATTTTATTTTTGTCATTCCCATGCATTATCATCACAGTCAAATTCTGTTGGCTGCTTCCAAGCAAAGCAAGGAAAACATTCTCTCACTCTCCTCTATACCTTCTGAGAAGGTATTTCAGACAATCTGCATTTTATTTTTCATTTGTATTTCCTCCTGAAATCCTACCCTCTAGAAATTAGAGGATAGAATTTTCTATTTTCTCTATTTCTATTTCCTATTTCCTATTTTCTCTATTTCCTATTTTCTTTCCTATTTTCCCTTTTATTAATTTTATTTTCCTCATTCCCCTCCATTATCATCACAGTGGAATTCTGTTGGCTGCTTCCAAGGAAAGGAAGGAAAACATTCTCTCACTCCAATATCTTCCGAGAAGGTATTTCAGACAATCTGCATTTTATTTTTCATTTGTATTTCCTCCTGAAATTCTATCCTCCAGAAATTCCATTGCCACTGCAATGGTCACGTTTGTGCTCTTGAGCAAAATTCAGAGAAGGCTCCTGGGGTCAGAGAAAATGGCCCTGAAGCAGTTCAAGGTGTTGCACAAGTGGGCCGTGATGTGAGCCTGCAAACAGCATTTTCCCTGTGGAATTTGAGGATCACATGAGGTTGTTGCACAGCCCAGTGTGAAATCCTGCCTGCACTTGCACTTGGCCTGCTGCAGAAAATACCTGGGGTCAAGAAAAACTTGTTTCATGTTTGTCAGAGCCGTGGAGGGGCTGCCAGGGCATGCACAGGTGCCACACTCTGGGGTGGGACATCAGCAGCTGAAGGTAAAACGAGGATGTGGAGAAAGAGCTGGTGCCGTGAGAGGGAGAAATTCAGAGGAAAAATCCCCCTCTGCCTCTGGAAGGCCAAACATTTTCACCATGGAACAGCTCCCTGGAGGTTTTGGGGGCTGTGGGTCCCAAGGCAGAGCTGAAGGGATCCAGGCTGCCATTCCCTTGGAGTGCCATGCCCTTGGAGTGCCATGCCCTTGGGATGCCATGTCCTTGGGATGCCATGTCCTTGGAGTGCCATTCCCTTGGAGTGCCATTCCTTTGGGATGCCATGTCCTTGGGATGCCATGTCCTTGGAGTGCCATTCCCTTGGAGTGCCATTCCCCTGGAGTGCCATTCCCTTGGGATGCCATGTCCTTGGGATGCCATGTCCTTGGAGTGCCATCCCCTTGGAGTGCCATGCCCTTGGAGTGCCATCCCCTTGGAGTGCCATTCCCTTGGAGTGCCATGTCCTTGGAGTGCCATTCCCTTGGAGTGCCATGCCTTTGGAATGCCATCTCCTTGGAATGCCATTCCCTTGGGATGCCATGCCCTTGGAGTGCCAGCTCCCTGCCATCCCCTTGGAGTGCCATCCCCTTGGAGTGCCATTCCCTTGGAGTGCCATCCCCTTGGAGTGCCATTCCCTTGGAGTGCCATCCCCTTGGAGTGCCATGCCCTTGGAGTGCCATCCCCTTGGAGTGCCATCCCCTTGGAGTGCCATGCCCTTGGAGTGCCATCCCCTTGGAATGCCATCCCCTTGGGATGCCATGCCCTTGGAGTGCGAGCTCCTTCCCAGTGCCCTGGGAGGTGGCAGAACTGCCCCAGCCAGGTGTTTGCCATGGCTGGGTGTCAGAACTCAGCACATCCCTCTGGGTGCCCAGAGCTGCCAGGACCCTGCCAGGGGGCTCAGAGACCCTGGCACACAGCCCAGAGCACCTGGGGATTTGATTATGACCCCTGGAGCAAATTGCCAGCTTTGTATGAGGACCTGAAAGCCACAGAAGTTTAAGTAGTGTAATAATAAAATTATCACACGGTGAAAAAGTAGATTTTGGGGTTTTTAGAATAGGGGTTTTGGGGACAAGATGGAGGGACTTGGGTGTGTTCAGCCTTTCTTCTTCTTGGTCTCCATTTTCTGCAGTGATTGTGGCACTTTGGGATTGGTTTAGAGTAGAAACTCACTGTTTGACATAAGTGATAAGTATTAGAAAGTAATTGTAAACATGTTATATGTAGTTTGTAGTATAAAGAGATAAAATCACCCTGGGAGCAGTCAGGGTGTCTGGAATTGTCCTGCTGGATGGACCTCGGCAGGGCAGGAGAAAAATTTTATAGGTAAGAAACAATAAACAACCTTGAGACTGAGAATTGAAGAGCTCTGACTCATTCTTCGAACGCACAGGCCAAAACAGAGACTGTTCACGTGTCTCAGGGCTGCAATAAACTGCAACCATATCCGAGAGCTGGGAAGAGAGGAAGAGCCTCCAGCTGTGCCCAGCTGTGCCAACCTGACCTGGCCCCATCCCTGGGCAGTTTTCCCCCTCCCATTTTCAATCTTGGCCCCATCCCTGGCCAGTTTCCCCTTTCCTTTTTCAACCTTGAGGCCCCTGGTGCTGCAGGAAAATCCAAGCTCACCTTTCCCCTCCTTTCCCCCTGGGAAAATGGCCTGGGCTGCGATTTCCAGCAGGCATTGTTTGAGAGAACCAGTCCAACCACCTGCCCCATGCACTCTGGAACAAATTCACTTCAGTAAGAAATGCATGAAGCTGCAGGCTGGGGGCTTGCCTAGCAATGAATTCCCTGATTTTCAGCCTGCCTGGCTTTGGAAGTGGCTCAGAATATTGTGGATAATTTTGTAAATCTCTTCTACCCACAAAGAGTGCAAAATTTTAGCTGCAGTATGTGCCTCAGTGTTTCCTAGCCTTATTTTAGTGAAGCATTTTGTGTTGTGAAATGTTAAAGAGAAAAGGTTAGCTGGGTTTAGATTTTCTCCCTGCAGCTCTTTGTTTTATATGTCACATCTGTGGGATCTGGTTTTACTGTGCTCAGCTGGGGAAGGTCACAAGTTTTTATTATAATGGTTAAAAAAAAATGCAGTTTAATATGGCCATGGTGAGTGAGAAGTGACATCTGTGTTAGGATTGGGGTTCTTTTCATCAGTGAATCAAAGAGGAATTGGCAGAGGAGGTTGGGAGCATCATCTCCACTCTGCAGACAGAGAAAGGGCTCCTGGAAAGGCAGTGGAATCAGGTTGGGAATTGTGTCCTGTCCCTGTGTGTCCGGTTATCTCGGCTGTTTGAGGGGCCTGGGAAGGCCCGAGGTGGCCTTGGGGCAGCCCGCGTATCGAAGGACGAGAAGAGGCTTCAGTTCTTCTTTCGGTTTTTATGTTTATTAATTGTTTATCTAAAAGATTTTCTTTCAGCCGAACAGAGATCTGCTCAGCAGTCAGCCATGAGCACACTGTCTGCCCTCCCGGGCAGCCACGTATCTTTATACCCATTGTTACGTGTACAATATTTATCATTTTTCCCCAATACCATTTATTCTTATAACTCGGTGCACTCTCAGTAGCAACCAATCCAAAGGTGCCACCGTGGCCAAAGAAGATGGAGGAGAAGAGAAACAGAAGGAGGGCAGGACACACCCCAATTCCTCCATCTTACTCCTCTAAACCCCCCTGTACATAAATCCTGAACCCTGTGTCTCACTCTCTAATTAACTAATCCCTTCACCATTCACCCTGGTGAAGTCCTCCTATCCTCATCCTGTGTAGGGTCAAAGTGCAGCACCAGACACTTCTGGCAACATTCCAGGAGTCCCGAGCCCCCCCAAGGGTGGTCTCGATGGCCCGGCATCTCAGGACTGAAATCTTGAGATCCGACACCTGTGTGACCCTCAGCCAAGGGTGAGCCCTGACTCCTCCTGCCTGATTTCTGTGTCCTTTGCCAGCTTAATTGTAGGAAAGACATTCTGTGCTGTTCTGGTGAGCCAGCAAAGGCCTCCTGATGATAAGGAAAGCCCCGTATCTCTCCTGAGGAAGACACCAAGGTTGTCACCATGGAGATGTGATGAAGGAGGGAAAGTTGGAAGATACAGACTCTAACTGGCTCATAGAATGATGGGGCTGCTTGGTCACCCACTGAGAACTTTTTTGTAACCAATGGGCAGTGAATGTGTACGTTGAGTGAATGTAAATATCTTGAAAAAGTATAAAAGCATCATGTTGCTGTAATAAATCTCTCTTGCACCCTTCTGATGGAGTCGTGGTACTTTGTGCTGTGTTGGGCTCTCTAACAACACCTAATTTGCTAAAGAGCAAATTTAATGTTAATCTGCTAAAGAGCAAAACAATATTTAATTTGCAGGACAGGGGTTCAGAACTGCCTGGGATGGGGTGCAGCTCATCTAATTTAACTCTGCCCTCATCACTGAGGTTGCCTTTGTAGCCAAGAGGAGGAAAGCAGCCCCTCCAGGCAGGCAGAGGGGATGTGATCATCACCCCTGGAGCATCCTGAACTCTGCCTGGACAAGGGGAGAGCACTACAGAGGGAACCAATGGGCAGTGAATGTGTATGTTGAGTGAATGTAAATATCTGAAAAAAAACTATAAAAGCAACATGTTGCTAAAATAAATCTCTCTTGCAGCCTTCTGATGGAGTCGTGGTACTTTGTGTTGTGCTCTATAATGACAATTAATTTGCTAAAGAGCAAAGCAACATTTAATTTGCAGGACAGGGGTTCAGAACTGCCTGGGATGGGGTGCAGCTCATCTAATTTAACTCTGCCCTCATCACTCAGGCTGTGTTTTTTGTGCTGTGTTGGGCTCTCTAACAACACTTAATTTGCTAAAGAGCAAATTTAATGTTAATCTGCTAAAGAGCAAAACAACATTTAATTTGCAGGACATGGGTTCAGAACTGCCTGGGATGGGGTGCAGCTCATCTAATTTAACTCTGCCCTCATCACTCAGGTTGCCTTTGCAGCCAAGAGGAGGAAAGCAGCCCCTCCAGGCAGCAGCTCCTCACAGAGAGGATGTGATCATCACCCCTGGAGCATCCTGTCCACCCAGAGCACTGCAGAGCACAGAGCTGCTCTGGGGCAGGCAGACAAATCCTGTCCTGAGGAGCAAATGCATAGGGATGAGCCCAGATGACACCATTTTGATATTAAAATGAGTTTTGATTTGGTTTTTGTGTCCAGACAGGAGCAGGAGTGCAGGAAAGCAGCGCCTCCAGCCTGGCAGGGAGAGGATGTGATAATCACCCCTGGAGCAGCCTGAACTCTGCCTGGGGAAGGGGAGAAACTGCAGAGCAAAGATCTGCTCCCAGGGCAGGCAGAGAAATCCTGTCCTGAGGAGCAAATGCATAGGGATGAGCCCAGATAATTATTAAAATGAGTTTTGATTTGGTTTTTGTGTTCTGAGTCAGCCTCAGACAGGAGCATGAGGGCTCCTTGGCCTTCCTGGGAACACATTTATCTGGGAATTAGCTTGTGCTGGTCACTCTGCTTTGCTGCAGGAATACTTGCAGTTAATGCTGGCTTTTACTGGAAGAGGATCTGGCAAATCCCATCAGGTTTTGCTCCAAGAGTCAAATGTTTTGAGTTTATCTGGGGTGAGATGATTTGTGGAAGAGCTAAGGATGAATGAAAGGCTCCCTGTGTGTCACCAAATCCGAAGTTTTGTGATGAGTAAGTGGCTCTGCTGGGAGCTGCGAGCCAAAATAGAATCCCAGGCTGGTTTGGGATGAAAGGGACCTTAAAAATAATCTCATCCCACCCCCTTCCACTATCCCAGCCTGGCCTTGGACACTCCCAGGGATGGGGCAGCCACACCACCCTCACAGGGAGGAGTTTCTTCTGAATATCCAATCTAAATCTGCTCTCTTTTGACAAGAGGGAAAACAAACTGAGTCCTTTTGGTGCTGGGTCTGACCTGAGTTGTTCCCAGTGTGCAGGAGGCTGTTCCTCCCCTGGGATAAATGCCCCATGGCTTTGGAGGTGAAAGAGAGGAGTGAAAAGAGAAGCAAATTACAGGAGATGCTCTGAGATTAATAAGGTGAAGGACTGTGAGGTGCAAAAGATGTTTATGTTCTTGATATTTATTTATGGCTTTGGAAGTGGAAGAGAAGAGTCAAAAGAGAAGCAAATTACAGGAGATGCTCTGAGCTTAATAAGGTGAAGGACTGTGAGGTGCAAAAGATGTTTATGTTCTTGATAACCCTGGAAAAATATGGGAAAAGCAGTAACTGAGTTATCCTGTCAAATGGGCTTTGTGGTGTTTCCTTGCTGCTTTGCAGGCTGCCCTGCAGAGCTCCACGCAGCATCAGGGTCCAACCTGGATGAATTCTGGGTGCCAATTTGGATGATTATTGAGAGGCTCTGCCTGCAGACTCTTCCCAGGGCAGTTGGAGGGTTCTGGGGGTCACAGGGCAGGGATGGAGCTGGAAATGTTTGGGGTTAATCAGTCACAGGGCAGGGATGGAGCTGGAAATGTTTGGGGTTAATCAGTCACAGGGCAGGGATGGAGCTGCAGCTGTTTGGGGATCTGGGTCCCAGGGTCCCAGCAGCCGTGCTGGGGTTAATCAGCTCCACTGCCTCCCGGCAGTAATTGGTGTTTGCACAGCACTCTGCAAATATGAAAGCAGTGCTGAAATGCAAATGAGAAATGGGCAGGCTCCCAGGCTGCCTCCGGAGCCTGCCCTCTCTGCTAATGAGGCAGGCTGGCATTTGGGGTGAGTGGAAAACACGGGGTTGGATCAAATGTGGTCTGTCTGGATGGGCTCATCCCCTCAAGGGCAGCTGAGCTCCCAAAACTCTGAGGGGAGGAACATGCAGCACTCTGGGGTCCTGATTCACAGAGTGCCCTAAAAGCCAGGGAAGCAGTGCTTAATTCATGTGAGCTCTTGTGCCATGAGGTTTTTGTTTTTTCACCCTTGGTGCCAGCATCCATTTAATGTTGGGGACGTGCACAGCTCAGTCACTGACCCAGGGTTTTACTGGACATGCCCTTCTCAGCAATAATAAACTCCATCCTTAGCTGCTTGGGATTGTTTGAAATTGCAGAGCAGCACAGAGAGTGCAAGAGGATGACTAAAAAAGATCCAAAATTTGTATACTCTTATTATTATTCCTTTCGCCTATGAAAACTGTAATCACAGCAAATTCAAATTTGCTTAATTCCTGTGAGCTCTTGTGCCATGAGGGTTGCAGTGTTTCAGTTTTCACCCTTGGTGCCAACATCCATTTAATTTTGGGGACATGCACAGCTCAGTCACTGACCCAGGGATTTACTGGACATGAACCATGCATGAACTCAGCAATAATAAACTCCATCCTTAGCTCCTTGGGATTGTTTGAAACTGCAGAGCAGCACAGAGAGTGCCGTGGGATGACTAAAAAGATCCAAAATTTGTATACTCTTATTATTATTCCTTTCTCCTATGAAAACTGTAATCACAGCAAATCAAAATACATGAGGCAGCGTTCTCCTCCTTGGAAAGGAAGTCAGATACTTTCATATTTCATGTGCACAGAATAATACTTTCAATTTAGCTGTTGCAGAACCCTGAAAATTTACCCTGCTTGGCACTGACTTCCCAACATGTAGGAGTTTAGGCTGCTGCATCATTTGGAAGCAGATTACTTTTTAACACAATGTATTTTAAGATTAATAATTTCAGAAGTTTCTGGGCATCCATTCAAGAGAACAGCTCCTTGGAACAATGTCTGGTTTTGTTAGGTTATTGCACAAAATCAGCATTGCATTCAGATATTGCTGTCTCTCAGAATCACCCTGAAGGATTTTATTCAGCTACTGAAGTGATACTACAAAATGAGCATAATTTCACCATGTGAAACCAACCAGCAGAAAGGAGGAATTATATGCAAAGCTAGCAGGAAACAAAGGCTGGAACATGGTGGTAAAAGAGTTTTGCAAAGTTCAGAAAAGGAAAATTGCATCATAAAGAAAATCGGGCTTAATAAATTACCAGTCCTGTGGGAATTGTCTTGTACTCTGAGAAGTAATTCTGGGTATTTCATCTCATCAGGATGATGAATGGGCTGGCTCTGCCTAAGGGAGCGTGTTTAAGCACAAGGTAAGCACTAAAGATGAAAGCTCTGTGTTTCTGCAGCTGCCCTGTGTGAAATTGGCTTCTCTGAGGAAGGAGCAGAAATCAGGGTGGTTCCAAAGGAAGCTGGGCCGGTAAAACAGAGCAGCTTCATTTTGTTCCATCAGAGAGAGAGATTATTCCTGGAGAAGTTCCATGCCAAACCATCTCAGCTGCCTCAGGCCCTTGATTGTGGGTTCAAATTGGGATCCAGGAGCTCCCCAGCTCTCCAGGACCTGCCAGAAGCCTTTGGGTTCACCCAAACCCCCCAGCCACGGACAAGGAGCTGCACATCAGTTCCTGGACACCCTTTTGATTTTATTTTATTTTTTATTTTCTATTTTAGATTGCTGAGTCCCTTTCCTGCAGCACCAAGTGGCTCCTGAAGGTCTGTGAGGCCCAGGGCTCTGGATGAGCAGGTGATTTACACCTGCCTGCCTTCCTCTGGGGGTGACTCACAGGCTGGAGAGTTTCAGCCCAGTTTCTATTTTAAGTTGCTCCACCTTGCTGGTTCCTCCTGAGAGGGGCTGGATCTCGTAGCTGATATCACCGACATCTCCAGTGATAATCTGTGGCTGTCAGCAGGGTAAAAACCCCAAACCTGGGCTGCAGCAAATGGATAAAGGCTGAGCAGGGCCCAGTTCCTGGAGGACAATGACTCCATTTCCCCAATTCTCATCTTTTTTTGGGGTGTTCTCATGCCGCACTCCTGATTTAATGTCTCCTTTTCAATTTTAAAGAGTTAAAATGTTTCAATTTTAATTAGATTCTTATGACTTTTCAGCCGGAAGAGGAATCACATGCAGGTTGTGTGACCCTACAAATGCTGCTGTGGATTCAGAGATAAATTTGCAGCCACAGCAAGCCTGAATATGGATTTAATTTTGTGCATTTCCCCTGGGTTTTTGCACTGCCACTGGGTGTGCTGTGCAGGAGAGGGAGCTTTCACTCGTGGATGTCACATCCCTGGTTGTGATGGATTCCTTTGGTTTTGTGAGTGTGTGGGGTTTGTTGCATTACAGAGCTTGTTTGGGGAGATAATCCACTTATCGGGCCAAGAACACCTTCTCTCCCTAGCAGACAACAAATTAGTTCTTCCCTTTCTGAGGGAGATAAAAAGGGATATCCCAACCCAGGGGAGCAGGGCCATGGCATGGGGCTGGCAGGATCAGAAACAAAAGGAGAGGCAGGAAAAAGAAAAACAGATTTGTTGAGGAATGGCTGCAAAATCTGAGCGATTTACTGCAGCAACTCATTCATCAGGGGAATTTGGCCTTGCCTCACTCTAATCTAAATTGAATCTAATTTAGATTCCAAGCAAGGGATGGGAATCCTTTCCTGAACCAAAACAAGCCTTGCCACCTCCTACCTATTCATTACTCATTCCTTAATTTGTTTGGGTTTGTTATGTAGGACACTCAGGAAGAATAGCTTAAAGCTGTGAGTGCTGCTGGATCTGGTGCTATAATCTCTGCTTTGCTGCACATGGGGTTGGTTTTTGGTGCAGTTTTGATGCAGGGTTGGTTCCATGCCCCTGCCTGAGGCCCCCAGGAAGTGGGGTGTGAAAATCTTCCTTTTATTCCTGAACTGCATGGGAGAGAACACTGCAGCCTGGGGCTCGAACAATTTCTGGTTTTTCATTAAAAATGAAGAACCATCCACGCAGAACCACCCAGCAGAGCCATCAGGCAGAGCCTTCCTGGAAGGAGGGGCTGGAGGATGGTTCTCCCCACCTTTGGGGTGTCCTGCCTTGTGACCTACTTTCAGCTCTTGCTTTATAAGTCAATAAACACAAATCTTGGCCTCCCAGTCTGTGCATGTCTGGGAATGGCCTCATCCCTTCCTCGGGGCCTGCCAGGGCTGCCAGCACCTGCCCTGGGGCTCAGGGCAGGGAACAATCCTCATTCAGGACTTACTGCTTAAAATATGTGCCACAATTTGTTCTGAGCCTGTTTTCTGGGGAAAAATTAGATTTAGGCATTTTTGGGTATTGATTCCAGCAGCTTCTGCAACCTGGAGCAGGTGAGGCCTGCATTGGAGCACAACCCAGACCACGCTGCTGCCTCCTAATTTTTTAATTCCATCCCTGATTCTTTGCATCTCTGTGTCTTCCCTCCCTCCTTTCTGGACTCATTCAGGTCTGCCAGCACCTGCACTGGGGCCCAGGGCAGAGAACAATCCTCATTCAGGATTCTTTCTGCTTAAAATGTGTCCCACAGTTTGTTCTGAGCCTTTTTTCTGGGGAAATATGAGATTTGGGCATTTTTGGGTATTGATTCCAGCAGCTTCTGCAACCTGGAGCAGGTGAGGCCTGCCTTGGAGCGCAACCCAGACCACGCTGCTGCCTCCTAATTTTTGAATTCTGCACCTAATTCTTTGCTTCTCTGTGTCTTCCCTCCCTCCTTCCTGGAAATCCATCTCAGTTCTGAGGTGTTTGTCCCCCTGGGAATGCTCGGCTGCCTGCAGGGATCTCTGTGGCCCTGTGGGGATGGTCTGGTCACTGTCTGGGTGCCATAAATCCTGTCACACCCACAGACATCATTCCCATCAGACTAATTTGTCTCCTGCTGACTCCAAGCAGAACCTTGGGCTGTGCAGGTTGTTAAACCCCAAGGATAAAGGTGTGGATTGCAAATTCAAAGACTTGGGGAAAACCCTGCCTGCAAGCAGTGAGGGAGGAATGGGAGTGGGGAAAACGAGCAGCTCAACAGGCGTGTGAGAGTGGCTTGGATTGGGGGGTATCTGGAAAATGTGATGGAAGAAAAAGCAAATTATCAATTTCCCTGCAGAAACTGAGGGGAAATGTTGATCATCCCCACTGAAAATGTTGAACATCTCCCCATTTGCTGGAAAAAAAGCAAATTATCAATTTCCCTGACAGAAAATGCTGAACACCCCAAATGGAGCAGGTTGTGTGTGTGCAGCCCTGGCTGGCAGTGGGGTTTGTGCCATCTCTGTGCCCTCTTCCAGAGCTGTTTGCCAGCTCCCTCCTCACAGACAGCATTCCCAGAGAGGCAGATGGGTGGTACAGCCCTGGCAGCTGGTGATGGAGCAGGATTGTGGGATTGCTGCTTCCTCCCCACTTCCTCCAGCTCCCAAACAAGAACCTCCAGCACGTGTGTGTAAGGCTGGCTTGACCTCATTAGAGGCAACCAAACACCTCCTGTCCCAAAAAGCTTTTCTTGTTGCCCAGGTGATGTTGGGGTCTGCTGTTCCAGCCTCCAGGCACTTCTCCTGAGCAGGAATTCTGTCTTCTCCCACAGCCTGCTTTAGTCACGTCTCTCCCTCCTGTTTTTCCCTTCTGGAGTTTCCTCCCAGCTCTTGGACTCAGTTTGGTGCATTCAGTCTGGTGGCGCTGTGGTTGGGAGCTGAAAGGAATTTGCATTTTGGTGTTCAGGGAGATTTTTTAGGCATGCAGAGCCACCCCATGAAATATGAGTTGGTGGAATCGAAACTGAATTATGTTTTAATAATTACATTGAAGGGATCAGCATAAATTATTAATTTTTTTAAGAAGGTGGTTTTAATTAGCTCTAAAGCAGCTGGAGATAAGGAATTGTGAGCTAGCAATGTTATCCTGCATTTCCATGGTTCAATCTGAGATCTGCTGGGCCAGGCAGGGCTGGGGTTTGGGTTGGACCCTTCCAAGTGAGCTGAGCTCTGGTTTTATTTCTGGGACAGAGTTTCCATGGGATCAGGAAATGCTGCCAAAGTGAGCAGATCCCTTTGGAGGCAATGTCAATATTTGGAGCAAAACCAGGACAGGACAAGGAAGCAGCTCCTGAGGCAGCATTTTGGCTTTGAGACTGAAATAACCCACAGGAGGATCTATATTCTGCTGGAAATACTCCTGGCTGCTGTAGGTCTTCCTGAAAAACCTCAGGATGTGCTTGGAATCCTGCCATGGATTCCCAGATTTCCCTGAAAAACCTCAACTTGTGTTTGGCATCATGCCATGGATTCCCAGATCTTCTGGAGAAGCTCAGCCTGTGTTTGGAATCATGCCACGGATTCCCAAATCTCCCTGAAAAATATCAGCCGTTGTTTGGAATCATTCCATGGATTCCCAAATCTTCTGAAAAAACCTCAGCCTGTGTTTGGAGTCATGCCATGGATTCCCAGATTTGGGGTCATTCTTGCTCCATTCCGTGCTGAGTCTGAGTCATGGGAGGTCTTTCAAGCTGCCTGATGAGCACTTTATTGATGCAAAACACTAAATTAGCAGGTCATGGAGCCAATTTTTAGAGAATTGTGGCTATTTGCATATTTAATAAGTTGCAGATCATGAAATGCAGGTGATTTGATTCTTCAAGAAGGAAAAATGCTTGGGAAGAGGGGGAAAAAATCCTGCCAAAGGAAAGCTGATTTTAGTGCTGGAACCCAGTGGGTCAAAGGCTCTCTGGAGTTAAAAACACAAAAGTTTTTAGCGCTCTAAAGCACTGGAATGCTCCCTGCTCTGTGCTGGCTCCTGTCTGCCCCAGGAGGGTGTTATGGGGTGGGGAAGAGCCCATAAAGCTCTGCCTAGAAAGGGAAATGAGGTGAGGAGGTTTTGCTGAGCAAGAGGAAGGAGGGAAGGAGAAGCACCGGCATTGCCAAAGCAGCCCTGGCGTGCTCATGGGGCAGCAATGAAGGAATGGGGGTCACTGTGGGGGCGGAGGAGCCATAAACTGGTCATTGCAGCAGGAAACGGGAAGTGCAGGGCCCTCACCCCTGGGTTTAATGTGTGGCCTTGAGCAAATCACCTCACCTGGATTTACCCCTGCTCCTGGCAGGGAGGGTTTGACACCCTGTGGGTTCAGGAGATCAAGGATTTTATTGTTTTATGGATGGATGTGCACCCAGTGCCCACAGAAGCCAGAAGGAGGTGCAGCACTGACCCTCCTTGTATGCATTGTCTTCATAGCTCAAATTCAATATTTATAGACCCCAGAGTAGCTGGGAAAGGAAAATCATCCTTAATACTCTTAATACTTAATACTCTTTATTCCAGCTGAGGAGCTCTCTGGCGTTTTAGAGGAAGCACATTCCTCTGTAAATTGAGATGATCTTCCAGCTTTTCTGGAGGATGTGTGAAATTTTATTGCTGCTGCCTCATCCAGAAATGTCTCCATCCTTGTGCCTTCAGAGCGTGCACTAATGTGCTTTATTGCCTGAGCTCTCAGACAAACAGAAATATTTATTTGTGAGCTGCTGCCCTGAGGTGCTGGGAAAGGGTGGTGATGCCTGTGGTGCGGAAGAAAATAAAGCTTTTTTTAGAACACCTCGTTTCTTGGAAAGTGATGTGTCCATTCCTGGTCTGATTTGCATCAGGATGGGAGGGAGGAGGAAGAGGAAGGGTTTTTGTGCAGGGGCAGGGAGTTGCCCTCTGTGGTGGAGCAGCTGGACAGGGTTCCATGAAGGAGATAAGAACCTGACCCTTGCCAGACAAACAGATCTCGCTCAGGGCAGCTGGCTGAGCACTCCTCTTTGGGCTCTCTTTATGGTTCATTGCTTGCCTCTTTTTGGAATGAAATTCCTGGCATAAAGCTGATGTATTTTACGGAAAAAGGAGGTTTTTTCTCTCCCTTCCAAAGGCTTTGCTCAAACACATTTGTGACAAAAAGTGACACGCCCTTGCCGCAGACATCTTTTATTAAAAATCCTTTCCTCAGGATTTTTCCTCCTGAAAAGCTGAGAGGCCTCAGGAACAAAATGTAAACAATGGTTATCTGCTGCTGTGGAATGCAACAGGTGCATCTGGGATTGGTCTCATGTGGTTGTTTCTAATTAATGGCCAATCACAGTCAGCTGGCTTGGACAGAGAGCCCGAGCCACAAACCTTTGTTATCATTCTTTCCTATTCTATTCCTAGCCAGCCTTCTGATGAAACCTTTTCTCTATTCTTTTAGTATAGTTTTAATGTAATATATATCATAAAATAATAAATCAGACTTCTGAAACATGGAGTCAGATCCTCGTCTCTCCCCTCATCCTCAGATCCCTGTGAACACGGTCACACCACACCCCTGAGGGCTCTGAGCTCTGCCTCCCTGTGCAGAAAAGTCTGATAAGAGAAAATATTATATTTTATGGGGTTTTCCAATGAAAACTGTTCTTCCAGCCACCTTTGTAATCGAGGATTGTTTGCACAGAGTGGAGAAAGGTGAATTAGGTGCCGTGGATGGGCTGCGAGCATCTGAGTGCAGGGATGGCCAGAATTCAATAACTCCTGTCTTGCTGTGGGGAAGAGGTTTTACAGCAACTTCTGTGAGCCAGAGAGGAGTTTGACAAAAGGATCCACGTTTACTCCTGAAAGAATTTCCTACCAAAGTCCTTGACATGGAAACCAAGAAAGAAAGAAGAAGAAATAAGAAAGACCTGAACTTAAAAAGTCTGGTTCCATAAGCACTTTGTTTGTCTTTCCTGACCAATGAGTAAACTAAAGAATTTTTTAAGAATGTACAAAAAGCATCCATGCTGTAACAAAAACAGGTTTGAAACCTTCTGAAAATGGAGTGTAGCTTTGTGTTGTCCCCATCTCAACTGTGACACTGCTGGGCTGTGTGTGTAGTGCCATTGGAATGGGAATGGCTGTGCTTAGTGGGTCACACCAGTGATCTTTCACCTCCTTCTCGTGATCTTTCCCCTCCTTCTCCTGGGTTTTTGTGGCCCAGGATGCTCCCACGTCACCCACTTTGATATAAAAGCTTTTATCAGCGTGAATAGATTTCATTGTGCTCTGACACCATCAGTGTGGCTCCCTACAGAAATAAGGAAATAGAGAAATAATTTGAATAAAACAAATAAGGAAGAAAAAGAGGTTAGAGCCCAAATGGTTTCCGTTTTGATAATTCGCGGAATTAAAGAATCACTAGGTTGGAAGAGACCTTTAAGATTCAATTGTATGCATTAGAATAAAGAAAATAGGAAAGGAGCAGATAAAATTTCACTGTTCATTCAGGACAGCAAAAGCAAACCTTTTTTTTTTTTCCCATTAGTAGGAATTTTTGCTCATAATAAAATCCTTCTGGGAGCATGATAAAAATCCTTCTGCTGATATTCTGCATTTCTCTGTGTGTGCGAGGGTGATCAGGACTGACCCTCCCAGTGTCCCTTTATCCTGGAGCACCTCCAGCTCCAGAAGGAAACTCTGTTTTTCCAAAGTCCCATCCAAAAAGGCGCATTTGGTGTTGTTAATTTTGGGGCAAGGCAGGCCATCACAGCACCATTAGGGCCAGGAATGATCCTGAATCTCTTAATTCATCCCCCACACATTGCTGGCACCAATTCATAGTCCTGGCCTAAAGAGCAGCTGGAGCTGCTGCCCTGGTTCCAGCTGCCCTTGGAGCATCAGCCTCGGTTGTAAGAGCTGAAATGAGAGATGCAGGACTCCAGGGGCTCTCCAAAATGCAGTTTATTGTATCCAAAATCCAGCTTATTGTATCCAAAATGCAGTTTATTTTATCCAAGAGGTTACAGCAGGCCAGGGTTGTGGGTGACAGAGCTGTGCCTACAGCTGTGAGCTCCAGCTGCAGGCAGGCCTGGAGACCCTTTGGTTTTGGTTACATTGCATTATAGACTTTTCTTTTGGTTACAAATGCATTATATACTTTCCTTTGGTTACATTGCATTCTATACTTTTCTTTGCTGAGCATCTTAATACAGTAGAACCAATCTATACCTTAACTATTATCTATAGCCTGTCATAGCTACTGTAATTACCATATTCATGTTGCTGTTCTCCAATCACTAACAGTCAGTACATTACAGTTTAAGCTAGAAGTTGGTTTTCAGTTTTCTTGCAGTGGAAAATTCTGAGACCTTTTTTCTACTTGCAACTTTGCTGCCTTGTTTGCCTGTGCTCTCTTTCTGCTTGGTAGAAACATCTTCTTGTTTGGGGTGGGTTTATCCTTTGCTCTAAGCCATAAAAACCCCTTCTAACTAACACACCCTTTGCCTCCTTGGTTATCCAGCAAGACTGGCTCAGCAATTCTTTCCTTCTATATCCAAACTTGCTTCCATCTCTATTCCTTCATCAGACTCCACGTTTAAAAATCTTTCTGCTAAGCGCAGACATCTGTGAGGCTTTCTTGTCAAACTTTCATCCTTCCCAACACTCGGTGACCTGCAGAGAATTCCCTGTGAGCTGCCCCTGCTCTGGGGATGCTCTGCTGCAGGATTTGAGTTATTCCTGAGAAATCCTTTCCTGCAGGAGGCAGAGGAGGAGCCAGGAGCGAGGCAAACACGTGGAGAGGGGCAGGGCTGGTGTTGGATGCCAGGGTTCAGCTGGAGAGCAATTTCTGCATCCCTCCTGCTTTTATTGTGCCGTGGAAATGCAATCCTGGAGGTTGCTCAGAGATGATGATGATGATGATGATGATGATGATGCATCACTCAAGCCTTTTATGGCCAGATGCTTTCAGGATGTGTCAGAGCTGCTCTGTTGAAGACATTTCTCAGCTTTGCTAAGCCAAGAACTCAAATCTTTGGCCTGAAAGGGGAAAATTTGCATTTACTCACCACATATTAATTACTGCAGCTGATTAGGTGGCATGTGACACTTTAATGTAGATTTGCATCCCAAATTTGGTTGTTTAAAAAAAAAATATGTATTTCTGTAGCATTTCACAGCAGATGTGATGAAGACACCTCAACTGCTTGTAGATAAACCGAAGAGAGTTTTCCTAGAGAAGTAATTTCCAGCTGAGGATGTCACTCACTAAATCCTGGGATTTAGAAAGGCTGCGGTGCGCATTTAGCCGGGGGTTTATAAAGGTTTTGTGGGTGCTGGGACTCTCTGAGGTGAACAATGAGCCCAAAACCCGCGGGGTTTTGGAGGAAGCAGGGACAGCCCGGGCTGGGTCCGGCCCCGGGGGCACAGCGCTCTCTGCCGGGAGTGGGGAGCGCTGCTCTGCAGCATCGCACACTGCAGGATTGGGTCCTTTTCTGACCCAGACATGGGGCATTGAGAGATTTTAAAATAAATATTTAAAAATTTTTTTATTCCATTTTCAGTGTCATGGGAAAGGTGAGGCAATACAGATATTATAATTCACTCCATCATAATCAGAAACCAACTATTTCCAATGTTTCCAAACCAACTAATTATAATATACAGTATTGTATTTTAATTACACTTTAAGTGTTTCTTGGCCTATCAGCTTTTGCTACACTATTCTGTAAATGCCTTAAAGCAAATAATCTAAAGTTACCCCTCATGGGTCTTACTACAGTACATCTTTTATTCTACAGTACCTATTCCATCCTATTCTATTCCATTCCATTCCATTCTATTCTATTCCATTCTATTTTATTCCATTCTATTATTCTATTCTATTCTATTCTATTCTATTCTATTCTATTCTATTCTATTCTATTCTATTCTGATCCATCCTATTTCATTCCCTTCTATTCCATTCCATTCTATTCCATTCCATTCCATTCCATTCCATTCCATTCCATTCCATTCCATTCCATTCCATTCCATTCCATTCCACTACAGTTAATCTTCTACCTAGTTCTATTTCTCTAAAGTATCCAGTCTTATTTGCAAGGTCACCCTTTGAAACTTTTTTCTATCTCCATTTCTCTCTCAACAATCTTGTGGAAACCACTAAAATAAACAAACTGTGACAGAACACCCAGCCAGGAGGAGGTGCCTGCTTGGACATTGAAGTGCCAGCAAAAAATCCCCTTTAGAAAATTGGTGTTTTGAGGAAAGAAAATGAGATTTTCAGCAGCTTTCAGCAGCTTTGAGTATGACCAGGGAGATGTTCTTCACTAACAAAAAAAAAAAAGACCTTTCAATTCTGTTGTATTTAAGCTGGAAAGCTGTTTCCTCCTTCCTCCTCCTTTCTCCTCCTTCCTCCTCCTTCTCTTCTCCCTTTATTGCAAATGTGTTTGTTATTTTAGGTGAGAAAGGCTGACAGTGTGCCACGAGAAGGACAAAGCTGGGAACTCCCAGATGAAGGGTGCAAAACACAGCCAAAATCCCCAAAAGTTTCTGTTTCACAATGGGGAACTTGATTGTGCAAAGCAATAATGGACATTAGATTAAAAATCTCCATTGCAAAGTCTCCTGGTGTTTCAAGGGATGTGGGGATGATTTATGTCCATGTTTGCTGACAGCTGGGAGCAGATTCAGCTTTATTTCCTTTATTCATGTTCAAGGAAAAAGCAGCAGCCAAGGTAAGAGAGCAACATTTGCTGAACAAGCTTTCCCCCACAGAAAACACAATCCTCACCCAGAGCTGAAATAATTGATGCACTTGTGTGTTTTACAAGCAGTGAGAATCCCCAAATTAAATGAGCAGATGGCAATGAATATGTGTGGCAACCTGACACACTAATGGGTTCCATCCAGGGCTGAGGAGAGGCCTAAAAGCAAACCTGAAAGTGCCACCTCATTAGGCTGGGATGGCTGAAGCAGCACACACAGAGCCTTCCCCCTGTGCCTGATTTTCTTGGCATCCACTCCCAGAAACCGATGCCCAAAAGCACCTGGAGCCACACCAGGACTTTGAATTTCCAGGATGTATACTGTCACACCCCTCTAAACACAGCCTGGGTTAAAGGTCTGGGGTGGGGGTAAAAAAAAATAAATTGTTGATTGAATTGCTGACCACAACGTGCCAGCAAGGTGCAGGAATGTGCTCTGTGCTTGCGGACACAGAAAGGGGAATTTTCAGCCTTTACAATGTGGCTGCTGCTCCAGGGAATCCCTGACCCTGCCAGGGCGCTGTGCATGCGCAGCTCTGCCTGGGTGAGGCTGCTCCTCGTTCCAGAAAGCATTTCCCTGGCTCTGGAAGGCTGGGAATGCTCTGGGAATGCTCTGGGAATGCTCTGGGAACTCTCTCAGGCAGGGCAGCCACTTCTGTGTCACAGAGCTCACTGAAATCCTGCCCCTCTGGCTCTGAGTCCTGCTGGAAAAGCAGCCCCAGAGCCAAGGATAAATAGAGGAGGCTGAGGAGAGGAGGATGGCACAGGAGCCCTTGTGGGCCCTGGGGGGAAGCAGGGAGAGCAGTAAATGAAGCACAAGCTCGATCTGTGTCTCACAGAGAGAGGTCCTGCAGGGTGTGTGTGACAGAAATCACAGATTTGCTCGGGATGGAGCAGAGCTTTTGGGAATTGTGGGGGTGTTCACACTCTGTTACACTCCATGGGGAGGTAGATTGGCAAAAAAAACCCCAAAAAACAGTACAATGCTGGTTTTTTTCCTGCCTCTGCCGAGGTTGAGATCGAAGTGTTGGAAATGGAATTTCATGTTCAGACTGAGATGTTTATTATTTCTTTTCTATATCACAGTCTTGCAAGTCCTGATTTCTACAGCATTCTACTAACAAGCTACAAAATGGCTCACTATCTTTCTCTACAAGGCTTTTTAAGGCCAAACTATCCAATTAAGAAATGGCACCTAAATTATTTTCCCTTTCATCCCAAAGCTCTCAGCATCCAGGATTCCAGTGAACAACACAAATGCAGGTGTGATTTTTGTGTGGAGAGAGCAGGTTGGGCAGCTGAGGCACTCTGGGGACCTGCAAATAAAGGCACTAAAGAGGATCTAATGGGAAAGGGCTGGGTGCACCTGGAAACTGCAGCTCAGTCCTCAGCATCAGCTGGGGATGAAGGCACAGGGGTGTGCGAGGAGCAAAGCTGGAGCTGCCTCCAGTTTAGAGCATTCAGAGGATCCAGGTGCTGGCAGGAACACGGGGAGCTCGTTTTAAACCTCGAGTGTGAACAGAGAAAACTGAATGAGCCTTTCTAACCCCCCCAGGCACCCTGTGGAAGCAACAGAGAGAGAGAGCAGCCCTGCCTTGCTGGGATTTGTGCAGCAGGGATGTTGGAGTGCGTGGGAAGGGCGCCTACATCCATTACATCCAGCATCTCTAAATTGGCATTCATTATCCTGCAGGCTCCTCTGCACAGCCCTGCTTTTCCATCCTGGCTGGGTGAGCAGCACAAAGGGGCTCCTTTTTCCCCACTTTGGGCCCCGGGGGTGGCAGGGCTGGCTGTGGGAGCCCTGCAGGGCTCTGGGAGCAGCTGCTGCCGTGCTGGCTCTGCTGTGTGCCCCAGGCTGGGGATGGCAGAGCTGCCCAGACACGCAGGGCTCGCTCCCACTGCCCTGTCCCAGCCCCAGGGACCACGACAGTGAGGGATTAGTGGGGGCAGGGTGCTGGAATTATTTTTATCTCCTCGCCTTGTTGTGCCTGTGCACAAGTGCCAGCCTTTTCAGCCTTTTTCTTTTTTTTTTCTCTCTTTTTTTTTTCCTCCTGTGAAGCATTAACTGGGTGGGTTGCCATAGCAACCCCTGCATGATAAGTTGGGCTGCTTCTTGCAGAGATTCCTCCCTCAACAGTCGAGATTTCTCTCTCTCTGAGCGTTGCATCCCCTTCCCCATGTGCCCTGGAGTGGCAGTGCCCTCTGTGGTGCCCCAAGGGCCACCCCTGACCCCCAGGGATGGAGACAGGGGAGGAAGGAGCAGCTTGTGCATCATCATCCTGGTGTGGGAGGGGTTGGGAGGATCTCTGCTCTCCATCCCTTGTGCAGGGCTCAAAATTGAAACAGCTTGGAGTGTGAAATCCTGATTATTTACAAGTTTTCCTGAAGAGGGCAGGGAGGTGTTTGCTGCTTGTCCCAAGCAGGCACAGGGTGGCTCTGGAGTGGTTCCAGATTGTAGGAAGAGTGAACTGATCTTATCCTTTCATTCAGACAGAACCCAGAGAGCTTTGCTTTGAGCACAAAACCAACACAGCTTGTGGCAGGTTAAGAATCTGGGTGGATTTATTGCAAATCACCTTGGGTCTTGTCTGTGGTAGACTCGAGGTGAAGAATAAACTTCTCCAGAGCTGGGGAAGAGGGTGTGACCTCTCTGACCTGTGACTTTTCATTTCAAAATCCACCCAAATCCAAGGCCAGTTTCACCAGAGGTTTTCCCCACCTCAGGGCCCCATTTCCCTCCTTTAAATAGCAGCTACAACGCTGGTCTGGAATGGAGTCATTGAGGTTGGTGCATGAGTGATTCTGAGGGAGAGCTCATTACTTTTTCAGGATGTTTGTTTGCCAATATCATTGGATTGTTTGGCAGGCAGGCTCTGGGGTTAGAGGAGAAAAGGTTTCTGCTTCTACCTGAGGAGCAGCAGGGGCTGGGGGTCAGTCAGAGGCTCTGACTGAGTCAGTGTGGTCGAGCTGCTGCTTCCTCTCAATCCTCTTGGCCCCTGAGTCTCCTCCCTGGCAGGATTGTCTGTAATAGATGTAATTAGAGCGGCAGCAGCACAAACAGTGCAGCCCTGCTGATCCCTGCTCTGCGTCCTGCCAGGGCACCTGGTGCCTGGGAATAGCTCTGATTTCCATGGAGCTCTGTGGAACAGGTGGCTGCCAGAGGACAGAGCCAGGGATGTTCTCCAGCAGCTCCTGGGGCTATAAAAAACCCGTCCCCATCACTCATCTGCTGTGCATGGCATGGATTGTTCCAGAAGGGGTAGGAGCAAATCCTTGTGGCTCAACCTGCCCTTCCCTTTGTGCTGTTGTGGTGATAACAGGGGGAAATGGGACAAAAGAAATGGCTCCGTGTCCTTCATGCAGCTCTGGGTATCACGTTTGCTGTGATACCTTGAAATCAGATTTTAAGGTTATAATCAGATTTTAAGGTTTCTCTATCCATGCTGGATGATTTCTAAGGGGGGGGTGGAACACTGGCATCAGCACCCTGCAAGCTGTAGGTCTCCCTGGCCACACCTGGTACATTAAACAGATTTATTTTCTTCTGGTGGGCTGCTGGAAGAGTGCAAGAAGCCCAAAGAAGCCTGTGAGCAGAGGAGACAGTGAGAATAACCTGACAGCCAGCGTGTGGCTTTGGCCAGCACCTGCTGGGATACCTCAGGCTGCAAAGATCTGGGGAATCCCATCGGGTGTGGGCTGGAGCAGGGCACAGCAACCTGTGCAGGCAGCAGGAGCAGCAGGAGGGTGTCCCTGGCTGGGAATTGCTCAGAGCAGCCACTGGAGCCTGCCTGGGCAGGGTGACGTGCAGGCAGCTGCTCTGCGTGGCCGCTGGCAGATGATGAATGCAGCCTGCTGACACAAACACAATTAGGTGATGTCTAGGAAAAGCCTTGGCTTTGTTCTGTGCCTGCTTCGCTCCGGCAGTGCAGGGAGCTGATTTCACGTGTGTGCCCCAGCAGTGGGGTGTGCCCAGCTCAGAGCCCCAGCACAGCTGGAGCTGATGTTTCTGCTGCCTGCAAACACCTCTGGGTGGCTCTGGCCACCTGCACGCTGAGTTTTGGCACTGCCAGCCACTCCTGTGCCATCCTCAGGCTTAACTCCATCAGTTGTGCTGTGTGTGGAGCTGCAGGTGCTTTAAAAGGAGCACATGCAACAAAAGCTTCATTTCCTCCTCTCTGTCCACTGTGACCTTCAAAGCTGGAGCAGCCCTCCAGGGCATGGTGGCCCCTGTCCAAGGAGAGAAAGCCCAGCCTGCTGCTGGCATTAAATTCCCTGGAATCAGGCAGGAACATGAGGCAAGAGGATTTCCCAGTATTTCCAACTGTGACCTTCAGAGCTGTGCAAATGTTAGTATTAAACTTATTAGCAGCAGAGGCCTTTCTGTGACCCCGCAGGGATAACTCCCCCCATTCCCCCCCTCCCCCTGGCTTTTTTTGGAGGCAGGACAGTGATGCTGATCTGTAGAGACAGGGCAAGGAGCAAGGGGTACAAATGGAAAGAGGAGAAATTCAGATTTTGGGACGAAATGCTTTGCTGTGACACGGTGACAGGGCATCCAGGGAGGTCGTGGCTGCCCTGGACGTGCTCGAAGGTTGGATGTGGCTTGGTGGGAGTTGTCCCCACACATGGCAGGGGGTGGGACTGAGCTTTAAGCTCCATTCCAACGCCTTAACACTCCGTGCTGATGTGATATCCTCCGTGCGATGTCTCCGGCCGAGCTGGGCGCTGCGACCACCGGAGCCCGGGGCTGCTTGCGCTGAGCCGGGAGGGGCTGGGGGAGGCGGCCGCGCATGTGCCGGCCGTGCCCCCCGCCCGGGCTGCTCCGGCATCCTCGGCATCCTCCCAGGCATCCTTCTAAGCATCCTCCCAAGCATCTTCCCCGCCGGGCGCTGCGCTCCGCAGCCCGCGCAACAAAAGCGCCGCGGCCGCGCCCCGCGGAGCCGCTCCCGGCGCGGGGCACCTGCTGCTGCTGCTGCTGCTGCTGCTGATGGTGATGGTGATGGTGATGGTGATGATCCAACCCTGCTGCTGCTGATCTAACGGTGCTCCCGCTCCGCTCCGCCCGCGCCCTGCGCAGCGCCGGCCGCGCCCGCGGAGCCGCGGAGCTGTCCGGGCTCGGGTTCCGTGCAAGCTCCGGGATCGGGCTCCGGGCTCAGGCTCTGTGCAGGCTGCGGGTTCGGGCTCCGGGCTCGGGCTCGGGCTCTGGGCTCGGGCTCGGGCTCTGTCCGTGGTGCTGCCGCCCCCGCGGCCGAGCGCAGCCCCCGGACCGCGCCCGCCCGGCCGCTCCCCGCCCGGCATCCTGTTGCGCCGGGAGCGCGGCGAGCGGGGGAAGAGCATCCGAGAGCATCAGAGAGCAGCATTAGAGAGCATCTGAGAGCATCCAAGAGCATCCGAGAGGATCCAAGAGCATCCGAGAGGATCCTAGCGAGGAGCCTGAGCGCCGGCCCCGCTCCGAACAATGGCTGCGCTGCCGCGGCTGCTCTGCGCGGCCGCGCTCGCCCTGCTGCTCTGGGGTAGGTGCTGCCGTTCCCTCTCCCACCCAGCGCCGCTGGAAAGAAGGGAGGATGCTCGCTCCCAGCCTGCCCTCCCAGCGCGGCTTTTGTTGTGGGGAGAAGGGAATTAGGCTCGTGCGGAGTTGGTGTGGGTGTGAGGGAGTGAAAACACCTCCGTGCCGAGCACAAAGCATGTGCTGGTCTCTTGCTGTTTGCTGTCGGTCTGGGGTTTGCAGCGCGATTTGACATCGGGTTGCCTCGGGGAGGGTGTGCAGCCCATTAAGAGATGCTTTAGTGCCGTTTCCCGTGCAGTCTGTGTAAACTGGAGTTAATCAATCGATTGCAGCTGCAGTTTGATTCCTGCCACGAGAAGGGGTTGGGTGGTTTTGCCACATTCCATGTGCGTGTGCCTTCAGCCCTGTGTGTGGGTGCCTGTCAGTGTGCACAGATCTCGTTTCTCAGAGTAAAGCAGGATCCAGCAGCTTTTCCTTATTTCTCCCTGGAAGCTGCTGCTGTGCGTGGAGCTGGTAGTACGGGGGAATTGGAACCAGGCTGCTTCCAGGAATAGTCCCGGGATAGATAATATGTTGCTTGAGAGAGTGGGTTAATGGTGCCTCAGAGGCTGGGGAGGAGGGAGCAGCCAGCAAAGTCAGCGTCTGGGCTCTGGAGACAGCCTTGGACAGACAGAGCCCGGGATTGTTTAGCCCGGGGGACAAATGTCAGCAGGGATTTGGTCGGAGATGTGGTGCTGAAACGATCCCTTCCTGCTCCAGCGTGTGGCTTCACATGCAACCATTTCTGTCCTCTTTGCAAGAGCAGCGTTCGAGAGTTGCCAGCCTTAGCACAGCTCTGATTGGAAGCGTTTTGAGCAGGAATGCCTGGGAAATCAATAACTCCTCCTGCTGCCAAATTCACTCCTGTCCAAGCCGCTTGGTTCCCAGTGGTGCCCATGAAAAGGAAGGGTGCTGGACCCTCCCAGTTTGGCTGAAATAAAGCATCCAGACCTCCCAACTCAGCACAAAGAGTGAGCTGTTCCTCCACTCTGGAATTCTGGGCTTCCTCTCATCCCAGACTGTAATTGCTGCTCTAACAGGGGCATGCCCAGCACACATGGGAGGCAATGAACAATGCCTTTAAAGTGGCATTAATTACCGGGGAAAGATGAAAGTTGTGGCAAAGCAGATGCTGGAGAGGTGAAACTGTGTGAAGCGATCACCCTCTGTTAATTATTATGAATTATTGATATCTCAGGAGAAAGGAAGCTTGGTAAAATTTAACATTTGAGACTTAATCTGTTATCAGACAGCTCTAGTAATAAATCAAGCCATTTTCTATTAGGGATATTAATGCCAAGATGTGAATAACTGATGCTTCTCTAATTCTGTCCTAACGCCTCTTTCTCTGCTGCTCCTCTCCCCCAGCTGGATTTTGCTCCTCGGTGTGTGTGGAAGTCCCATCTGAGACAGAGGCTGTCCAAGGGACGGACATGAAGCTGCTCTGCATCTCCTGCATGAAGAGGGAAGAGGTGACAGCCAGCACGGTGGTGGAATGGTACTACAGGCCCAACGGGGGGAAGGATGAGCCTGTATGTGTGACTGGAGTCCTTTCTCTTTCTTTCCTTGCTTATCCCATTTCCACACCTGGACACAGCACAAACTCCTGGCAGGAAAAGCTGCAATCAGTTGTTGAGGTCAAATATTTGGGTTGTAGATTAATCAATGCCAATTTCCAGTCCCATTCCCTCAATACCTCAAGCCCAGTATGTGAGGATGTCAAATATGACTGACCCTTGGTACCCTTGTCTGAATCAGTTCTGAATCTCAAAGCTGTTCTTTTGGAGGTGAAATTAATAAAAATACATCTGCAGGGCAGGATTTACTTATTTTTTGCCTCAGAGAAAGCAGTGTTATCCCAACTGTGGGAGGATCTCCAGGAGCTGCTTTGGATCCCTGTCAGGAAAAGGTAAAATTGATTTTCAGAGTGAATAAAAATGGAAATTGGACAGATGAGGAGCAGCTGGAATTCAAGAGAATGGTGAAATGGAGAACTAGATAAAGGCTGAGTGCACATTTATCTCTAGCTATTTTGTCTGAGTCTGAAGCATTAAATCAGTGGCTGTGATTGAGCAGGATGACAATATTCTCCTTCTGTCTGAGAACTAAAGGGAGCAGGCTAAGGAATGAGGTGGGAATTCACTCCCAGTGCCCCAGGGGATCCATTTGCCAGTGGCAACCCAGAGAACACCAGCCACAGGTCATGGTGGGACTGTGGTCAGCCAGAATGTCACACTGCCATATTGGTCCTGCAGCACTTCCATCTCAGCTGGATACCCCAGGGCTTCCCAAAAAGAGCTGCTGGTGTTCACTGCGGGTGCTCTGTGGTTCTTTCCTCAGGGGATCTGACATGCAGTGACTCTCAGGCACATTGCTGGGCATGAAGAATCCCAGTGTTCTGTCCCATTGCTGATTTTTTTGTCCACATGCATCTGTGTTCTGCTGTGCCTTCGTTTTTCTCCCTCTCTGGTGGCGATATTGGATTCCTGATCACTCATTTTCCTGTCTTTTGTAAAGTCACCTGATACTTTGAGGCAAAGGATGATGGAATATGAATAGCTGCTGTTACCAAGGGAGCTCAGCACATCCCTGAGTGTAGCTGGAGGGGGATGCTGCCCCTGGCTCGTGGTGTGATGCTGTCCAAGGCAGAGATTAACCAGCACAGTCCTTTCTATTTCCTCACAGATATATATATATATATATTCCTCACAGATCTATCTATATTTATACATATATATTATTTCCTCACAGATCTATTTATCTATATCTTCAATATATATTCCTCACACTTCTATATATCTATATATGTACCTCACAGATCTATATATCTCTTTATATTTATTTCCACACAGATCTATCTATATTTATATATATGTATATTTTTCCCTCACAGATCTATTTGTCTATATATATATTCCTCACACATCTGTATATCTATATATGTATTCCTCACACATCTATATATCTCTTTATATTTATTCCCTCACAGATCTATGTATATTTATATGTATATATTTCTCAAAAATCTATATATCCATTTATATTTATTTCCTCACAGATCTATCTATATTTATACATATATATTTTTTCCTCACGGATCTATAATCTATATATATATTTCCTCACAGATCTATATATCTCTTTATATTGATTTCCACACAGATCTATCTACATTTATATATATATATTCCTCACACATCTGTATATCTGTATATATGTATATATATACATATATATATCTTTATTTCCTCACAGATCAATCTATATTTATATATTTCTATATATATATTCCTTACAGATCCATCTATATTTATATATATTTCTCAAACATCTATATATCCATTTATATTTATTTCCTCACAGATATATATATATATATATATATATTCCTCACAGATCTATATATCCATTTATATTTCTTCCCTCACAGATCTACGAGTACAGGAAAACCAACCATGAGTTCCCGAGCCGCTTCAGCGGGCGGATCCAGTGGAACGGGAGCAAAGACATGCAGGACGTGTCCATCACCGTGGTGAACGTCACCCTCAACGACTCGGGCATCTACACCTGCAACATCACCCGCGAGTTCGAGTTCGAGATCCACCGGCCGCTCTTCCAGAGCTCCCGGGTCATCCACCTCACCGTGGTGGAGGAGGGTAGGAGGCTGTTTTGTGCTTTTACTGACCAAGGTGATCCACTCACCGTGGTGGAGGAGGGTAGGAAGGTGTTTTGTGTTCTCACTGGTCAAGGGTGATCTACTCGCCATGGTGGAGGAGGGTGTTTTGTGCTGTCAGTGGTCAAGGGTGATCTATTCACCATGGTGGAGGAGAATAGGAGGCTGTTTTGTGCTCTTACTGACCAACGTGATCCACCTCACGATGGTGGAAGTGGGTAGGAGGGTGTTTTGTGCTTTTACTGACCAAGGTGATCCACCTCACCGTGGTGGAAGTGGGTAGGAGGGTGTTTTGGGCAGTCTTGGTCAGTGTGACCCACCTCACAATGGTGGAAGAGGGTAGGAGGCTGTTTTGTGCTCTTACTGACCAAGGTGATCCACCTAACCATGGTGGAAGAGAGTAGGAAGGTGTTTTGTGCCCTCACTGACCAAGGTGATCCACTCACCGTGGTGTGGGAGGCTGTTTTGTGCTCTTACTGGTCAGGGTGATCCACCTCACCGTGGTGGAGGAGGGTAGGAAGGTGTTTTGTGCTTTCACTGGTCAAGGATGATCTACTCACCATGGTGGAGGAGAGTAGAAGGCTGCTTTGTTCTCTTACTGACCAAGGTGATCCACTCACCATGGTGGAGAAGGGTAGGAGGCTGTTTTGTGCTGGCCCAGGCCAGGGTGATCTTTTGGAATAATTACCAATATTGTGGACAGGACGTGCCTGAGCTTTGTCTGGCCCTGCTGCTGAACCAAGCAGTGGCACTGTGGTGTTTCACCCCACAGACACTCTTGGCTGTGGGTGTGTGGTGTTTCACCCCACAGACACTTTGGGCTGTGGGTGTGTGGTGTTTCACCCCACAGACACTTTGGGCTGGCTGGGTGTGTGGTGTTTCCCCCCACAGACACTTTGGGCTGGCTGGGTGTGTGGTGTTTCACCCCACAGACACTTTGGGCTGTGGGTGTGTGGTGTTTCACCCCACAGACACTTTGGGCTGGCTGGGTGTGTGGTGTTTCACCCCACAGACACTTTTGGGCCGGCTGGGTGTGTGGTGTTTCACCCCACAGACACTTTGGGCTGGCTGGGTGTGTGGTGTTTCACCCCACAGACACTTTGGGCTGTGGGTGTGTGGTGTTTCACCCCACAGACACTTTGGGCTGGCTGGGTGTGTGGTGTTTCACCCCACAGACACTTTGGGCCGGCTGGGTGTGTGGTGTTTCACCCCACAGACACTTTGGGCCGGCTGGGTGCTGCACTGGGCCCGTGGGGACAAGGCCAGGCCTGCAGGAGCTCTGGTGGTGCTGGGATGGAGCTTCCCCCCATAACAGGGGCTGCTCCTCAGGTTTCCCTCTGTGGAGAAGCTTTAAGGCCATGGTGAAGGAAAGGAGTCGGTTCTGATGGAGGGTTTGGATGCAGAGCTTTATTCTGGCCCACAGGCCTCTGAATGCAGCACCAGCTCCAACAGAACTCCCTGAACTGCATGGTTGCTGTTCCTGGCCAGGGTGATCCAGCTCACCATGGTAGAGGAGGTTAGGAGAGTGTTTTGTGCTCTCAGTGGCCAGGATGATCCACCTCACCATGGTGGACGAGGGTAGGAGGGTGTTTTGTGCTGTCTCTGGCTGTGGGTGTTGTCACCATGGTGGATAGAGTTTGTCACTGCGCTGCAGGAGAGGACTCTGAGTTTGGCATTGATAAACACAACTCAGGAGGAAAAACCTGTGGCTTGTGTGATGGCTGGAGGCTGTTTGTGGGCACAGGCTGGTTGTGTGTGAGCGTGGGAAGGCACGGTGGGCCGGGCACAGCTGGGCAGGCTCCAGCAGAGGTTTCCAGCTCCTCCGGTGGCAGCTCTGGATGTTACAGCAATGCCAGGGAGCTGCAGTGATTCCTTGCTGCCGCCCCCTCCCTCCTGGAACAACGACTGCTTCTCCATTTTGATGCCAGTCTCCTGCTTCTCCTCCTTCCCTCTGTGGTGCTCCTGAGTCTTTCTGCTCCTCTGGGTGTTGCTGGGTTCAGTGCTGCATGTTACAGACAGTACAGGGGATTCTGCTGCTCCCTCCAGAGAGGGCCGGGAGCTTTCAGCCCTTTTGTCTGCCCTTTCCCTCCCTCTCCCCCTGAAGCACCTCGGTGTTTTGATCCTTTACAAATCACTGGCGGCACAACAGAGCCGAGCAACACCAGTGAGGAACAGAGCGTGAGGATGAGATAGGTGAGCAGTCCCTGAGGATGAGATAGGTGAGCAGTCCCTGAGGATGTGGGGGTGGCACAGGCAGGGCTGTGCATGTTGGATCCCTCTGCCATCCCTGCCTCTTGCTGGTCCCTCCCTTTTGCCCCCTCAGAGCACCTGGAGATTCTGGCAAGGAGGGTTAGGAAGGATGACACAAGGGTGGGAAGTGTCCATGGAGCTGCATGGAAACGATCAGGGCTTATTTCATTCTATTCACAGCTGGAGAAGACTTCACCTCTGTCATCTCAGAAATCATGATGTATATTCTGCTGGTGTTCCTCACGCTGTGGCTGCTGATTGAGATGATCTATTGCTACAGGAAGGTGTCCAAGGCAGAGGAGGCTGCCCAGGAAAATGCGTAAGTGTGGAACCCCTGGAGGTGAGATCAGCTCTGCAGGAGCTCCTCACACGTCCCAGAGCTCTCACATGTGCATAGACCCGTGCTAGCACAGGACAATCAGGTCTAAAATTGGTGATTTTTTCTTCCTGATGATTGAATAAATTGTGTAATACTAATTCCTTCTGCCTCACCTCCTCTACTGTAAAACCCCAAGGAACTGGTTCTGTACCAGCAGGAACCTGAGCCTGTAGTGCGTCCACAATATGGGACAGACCCTGTGTAGTTTGCCAGAAATCCTCAATAAGGTCTGTGGCAATATGACATGAAATGAATGACACTTGCACTCTGAGATGTCCAAGGCTAAAAAGGGTGTAGGTTATTTCCAATATTTATAGAATTCCAAAAGTGACCATGGATTGGAGGATGAAATTGCCACCTCTCCAACCACACTGGTCAAACCAGCAGTCAATCAATTCTCTCCTCCTCCAGAAAGGAATGCAAAGCAATCATTTACATAAAAAATGTCTGAGAAACTCCATTACAAAAATGTAAACATCAGAAAGCTTAGAAGAACTTAGAAGAACTTTAGAAGAACAGGGCAACAAAGGTCGATGGAGTGAGTAGTGATTCAAACATGCTGGAAGGCTGCAGGAAGATGAACTTTGCTGTGGCTTGGGCTGGTTGGTGTTTGCTCTGCCCAAAGCCCTTGCAGTGTTTAGGTGCACCAACACCGTGCCCCTTGCACCACACACCAGGCAGGGAGTGAGCACTATTCCAGGTTTGGGCCATGTGGAGATGCTCTCCTGGAAGGTCTGGTCTCATCCTGGCCCATTCCCATCTTTCCACACACTTGGCTGGGATTGGAGCACTCTTTGTACCAAGGAAGGCTGGCTGTGTAGGCTTTTGGAGCAGGGAAGTGTTTGCTCCTGCCTGTGCCCAGGAGTTTCCCTCTGTGAGCATCCACAGGTGATGTTGTTACCTCAGAGATGCTTCCAGGCATTCAGCAAAGGTGAGTTTACCCAAGCTGGCCTTTACACTGTGTGCTTTCCTCCTTCCCCCCAACTACAGGACAGACTACCTTGCAATTCCATCGGAAAACAAGGAGAACTGTGCTGTGCCTGTGGAGGAGTAGCAGAGGGGAGGCAGCGCAGTGAGCGGCACCAAGGTGGGTCATGGACAAGCGGTCACTCCTTGTGTCTGTCCACCCTCAGCTTCCTTGTGGTGGGGCTGGAGGCTCCTGGAGCGTGGCTGTGCTTCCCTGGAAACCTCAGAAGCCACACAGGTGTCTTTAGGTGTGCTTGTATTGCTTGAAACACAAACCAACACAGGCCACAATGTATTTATGCCTCCTTTACCTATTGCTGTGGAGTTGGGAATCTTCACTTCACTTTCCCCTGCACAAGGACAGCTGTAAGAGCTCTATCTCAAAAGGAAAGAATTTTGTTGGGATCTCTAGCTGGTCAGAGTGACCCCAAGAAGAGTTCGAAAGTCTCTTTTCCCAGCCCGGCACTTGAAGAAGGAGTCAGGGCTCTTCATTTCTTGGTCTCAAGGTTGTTTATTTTATCTTATCTATAAAAAATTTTCTCCTGCCCTGCTGAGGTCCATCCAGCAGGACAGTTCCAGGCACTCTGCCTGCCCCCAGGGCAGTGTTATGTCTTTATATTAAAAACTACGTGTACAATGTTTACAATTACTTTCCAATATGTATCACCTATGTTAGACAGTGAGCTTCTACTCTAAACCAATCTGTAAGTGCCACCATCACAGCAGAAGATGGAGGCCAAGAAGAAGAAGAAGGAGAAAGGCTGGACATGTCATGTCCATCTTGCCTTCTGAACCCCCATACCAAAAACCCCAAAAAATCAATTTTTCACCCCATGATGACATCACTAATATTCTATCTAAACTGTTGAGGCTTGCTGATCTTCATATAAGGTTGGTAATTTGCTCCATGGTCATAATCAAACACACATGGGCATCTTGGGCTCTGTGCCAGGGTCTCTGAGCCCCCTGGCAGGGTCTGGGCTGCTCAGGACGGACAGAGGGATGTGCTGGGTCCTGACAGAGTTTGTGTGCTACAGATTAAAATCTGGATCTTTTACCCTCTCATTCACCTCCGGTCAGCTCCTGTGCTAACTCCCCCCTCACCCCTGTGAGCTCCAAGCGGAATTGTCTCCCTTGCAGGGGCTCTGAAGACAGAAGGACCACGCCACACCAGCCAGCTTTGAGGGGAGCTCTGCGCTGTCAAAGGAGGAGCAGGGGGAAGTGTAAATTCTCTCCCATTTGGACTCTGTACAGCCTTGACTTTGGTCCTGTGACCCACCTGAGCTGCCAGCCCGGTGCTGAAGGACTCCTCTGTGGAAGCATGCTGAGCAAATGGGTGTGGGCAGCACGGCTCCTCCCCGACTCTCAGTCCCACCATCACCTCAATGGCTTTGTAAATGTCACCTGTCACTCCTTAGCTGCTCTCACCACCACCTTTATTTGCTAAATGTGCTACTTCTCCACTGCAGAGGTTAAGGGTATGTACGGCACGCTGCTCTGAGCTGCAGGAGTGTGAACAAGGATCTCTTAGGGGGTTATTCCACCACATACTGTGGCCCAAGCGGTTCTCTTGGTGTTAAAACAGGAAGAATTTAATTAATTAGTGAAGTCACTCTGAATTTTAGGCTGTCCATGCACAAGCAGAGTAGGGTGAGGACTGCAATGCACTAAAATTGGCAATTTAGTATTGTAGGAAGGACAGGTCTCTGTCATGTTCACACTTTGGAGGGAATTGAGAATACAGACCATGAAGTATTCCTGCTTTGGGAAGCAGGATGATGTAAATATAAGAAACCCCTGTGTCCCTGTCATTTATCGAAGTGTCAAAGCCCTCATTCCACCTGCCTGGCACAGCAGGAGGAACCTGCCACAGCTGGCAAGGCAGCAGGACAAGGTACTGATCCACCTTTTCCTGGGAAACCTCAAAAAGGAAGGCAGCCCCATGCTGGTAGGCAGGAGAAATAAATAGGATGCAAAGCCCTCACAGCTGAGTAAAATGGTTGTAGTTTTGTAACTGTGATGGTTCTCTGGTGCTGTAGCAGCACCATCTAGAGGGACAGACAGAAAACACCCACTTTTCCCAGTTAATCCTAATTCTCTCTTGAGGTAATTAATCACCAGTATAAATAGTCTGGATTAATCATAAATGATCTTCTGGTGCCCAGGAATCACCCTGCAAATCCCACCTTTCCTATGCAAACTTACCTTTTCTGAGGGTTAAGCAGAATAAAAACTGTTTTCTGCCCTTCAGCGCAGATCAGTCGAGCTCAACAGCTGGGATTGGAAGGGAGGAAAAGGCAGAACCATTGGCCAGGGTGGAATTGTGCTGTAAAACCAGGTGGGGAAGGTTTGGGCTTGTTGCATGGCAGGGCTGTGACATCCCTGCTGCAGTGGAGCCTGTGCTGCTTTGTTGACAACTGAGTTGACAAATTCTGCTCCATTTGTGAAGTAGCTCCAAGTGCTTGTGACTCCAGGCATGCTCCCCACCCACGGGATCCCCTCTGCTTTGTCCTGCTGCTTTTTATGTGCTGGCTAAAAATCACAGGAATTACCCCATTTGTAAGGCAGGCTCAGGCCAATTTCCAGCTGGAACTTGTTCAAAACCCTTTTTTAGAGTGGGTGTCAACTTTAGCCAACTACTCCAGTGCAATCTTGGTAGTAGGATTGCTCCCAAACCCAGAGCCAAGCCTGGCAAGGGGAGCACATTTTTTAGATGAAGCGCACTCGCAGTCTGGGCACCAGTTCCAAGATCCTGATATCCAAAAGGGATATCCAAAAGGAACATCCAAAAGGGATATCCAAGAATATTCAGCTAGATGCCATCTTTTTTCCCTATCCCAGTTTGCCTGGCAGAATCCTGAACTCAACAGAGGAGGGACTGAGTTGTAACTCTGGGGTTTCCAGCACTGCCCACGGCTCTGAGCCCATTTTAGGTGAATTTTAGGACACAACTCCAGCTCTGCTCCTCAGTCCCTGTGAGCCACAGACAACCCTCTGGTGTCATACTGTTAAATCAAAGCAGGAGTGAACCCAAGAACTTCTTGAGAGCTACCTCAGGTGGTAAAGAAGGGCCGTCCCCTTGTCCTGCACCTCCCTGAGTCCCACAGGCATCTTCTGGATGCTTTTTTTGGACAAATCTTTCACTTTTCCAGTTCCTGCAGACAGAGGTGACATTGCCACGTGGTGTTCCAAGCAGGAGGAAACGGGGTGCAAAGTTCTGCCCAAGAATCTCGCAGGGTAAAAGGAATAATAATTGAAAAATTGGTGATTCTTCAAGACCTGGAAGAGATGGTCCTGACAAAGACTCTGTGTGTGATGGAATGAGCAAGGAGACTCTGGAACAGGCAGGACAATAAAAAGAACCAAGAGCCACGCTGGTTGTTGGATAGATTTTTTAATTGATACCGTACTTCCATGGTACTAACTACTTACACAGAGTTTGGCTGCAGAGCCTGTACAATTCCTACATTCCAGCACGTTCCAGTATCGCTTTGAACCGCGGGTTGGTTTTTGTTTTTCTTTCTTTTTATGTTTTTTTTTTGTTTGTTTGTTTTGCGCACAGCGCAAAGTTTCTGACAGTCGGGACAAGTCCTAAAACAAACCCACAATCCTTCCCCCACCCACCCCAGAGTCACCTCAGCCAGCAGCCCCCTGCTTCTGGAGGGGATTCCAGCAGGGATGCAGTGCCTGGGGTGGTTGTAGGAGCTGCTCCTGTGCTGTGCTGAGGAGAGCAGAGCTTTGTTCATCATCCCAGGAACTACAGGAGCAGGGTGGGAGGACAAAACCCAGGTGGGGAGGACAAAACCCAGGTGGGGAGGACAAAACCCAGGAGGGGAGAACAAAACCCAGGTGGGGAGAACAACCCCAGGGTTTTAGCAGCTTTCTCCAGCCCTGGAGCACTGGTGGGAGATGAAATCCCACAGGAATGGTGATGTCCCAGGCTGCCCTGGGAGGTTGTGGTGCTGCCACTTCTCTGCTGCTCTTCCCTCCCTCCACATCCAGCCCAGAGCCAGGTTGGTGCCTCCATCCCTGCTCTCCAGGGGCCATTTCCCAGGAGGTGGGAATGTGGAGATGGGGATGACGTGCACGGCACAGGCTCCACCTCCCTGCTGGATGGAGCTGTATCAGCTGCTCCCCCAAATCCCAGTTCCACTGGGCAGCTCCACATCGGGGTTCATTCCCTACCTACTCTCAGGGTTTGGGGTCAGGGAAGGTGGCCTTGAACGTTAGCAATGGAATTGGCCTAAATGAGTGAGGTAACAGAAACGGCCAGGGGAGGAACCTCCCCGAGCCATGTGCAAATATAACTCCTTCAGCAGAAGGAAGTCCTTTTCCCTACTGAAAAAAAAATTAAAATAAAATAAAATAAAATAAAACACATTCACTTGAAGAGCATACAGACTGCAGGAGGGGAAGGCAGGCAGGGACAGCACCAGGTCAGACCATCTATGACACAGGTAATGATTGTCCAGCAGCAGAGGTGGGAGGGGACAGGGAAAAGCCAAAGCAAGCACTGCAAAACGTGTGGGAGAGGAGGGGGGCACGGCATGCCATGGATCCATGCTGAGAGAAGCCCATGCTGGCTGCCAAGATCAGGGAATGGCCTCGATCACAGTCACCCAAGACACGAGAGTGTTTGGCCAGCGTGCACATCTGGGAAAAGAGAGGATTTATGGCACAGAGAGACTCGTGCTGGAGAGACCGCAGAGCACAGAGATCACAGCGTGTCCGGTGGGGAACAGACTGAAAATCAGCACAAGAACCACCCTGGCACAGGTGTTCTGTGAGCCACAGAGCTCAGAGAGCACAGGAACCACCCTGGTACAGATGTTCTGTGAGACACAGAACATATCCAGTGGGGAACAGACTGGAAATCAGCGCAGGAGCCACTCTGGCAGTGTTCTGTGAGCTCAGAGAGCACAGGAACCATCCTGGTACAGGTGCTCTGTGAGCCACAGAGATCAGAGCATGTCTGGTGGGGAACAGACTGGAAAATCAGCACAGGAACCACCCTGGCACAGGTGCCCTGTGAGCTCAGAGAGCACAGGAACCACCCTGGCGCAGGTGCTCTGTGAGCCACAGAGCTCAGAATCACCCTGGTACAGATGTTCTGTGAGCCACAGAGATCAGAGCATGTCTGGTGGGGAACAGACTGAAAATCAGCACAGGAACCACCCTGGCGCAGGTGCTCTGTGAGCCACAGAGATCAGGGCACATCCAGTGGGGAAATGGCTGGAAAATCAGCACAGGAACCACCCTGGCACAGGTGCCCTGTGAGCCATTTCCCTCAGGAGCTTTGGTCCCAGAGTCTCTGTTCTGAGCTGTGTTTTAAGCAAGCCCCTGCCAGGTATTTTGAGTGGTGCTGAGGCTGAAAGGACAAATCCAGAGCCCAGGGGGCTGTGCCATGGGCTGTGCAGTGAGATCCATGGGTAAACCCCCTTGGAGCTGAGCAGGCAGTGCACAAAGCACTCATCCATCAACAGCTGGGGGTGGCAGCAGCTGCCTGGGCACACAGGACAGAGCTGCCCCCCTGAGCCGGCACTGCTGCTTTAAACAGTGATTTTAACACTGATTTTCTGTGGAATGTGGAAGCAGACAGTTCCAGCTGTACATCAGGAGTTTGTTTCTGTGCTCCTGGGGAGAACAGCTGCTGCAGCACACCAGAGCAAACACAAAAGGCCTCAAATACCCTGACCAAAAGTGTCTCCAGCCACTCTCTGGAGAAGAAATTTCTACCTTGTTGCATAAAGGTAAGACCAGACTCTTATGTCACTGACAGGACAGTGCAGAGGAGCCAAGGAGGCTGAAAATCTGTCCTTATCTACACCCAGGTGAGCTGCTGAAGCTGTCTGATAAAGACAAGGATTAGCATTCCAGGATTAGCATTCCTAGAGGGGAATACATGTCCTGTTATCTCAGAGGCAGCTTTGTGCCTTCAGGGCTCCAAATCCAGCAAAGCCTTGTGCTCTGAGACCTTTCCTCTGCCAGCCCAGGGTCACACTGCACTGGAGACATCTCCTGTGCCTAAAGTTTCTGGTTTAGAATGATCCAGCAGCCAGAGGTGTAAATGTGTCACACAGGCAGCTCAGGGGACAGCAAAGGCTTGTGTCCCTCCTCTCCTCGCCCAAAGGACTCCAGGGAGGCAGGGAGGGCTCAGACACAAGCCAGGATCAGTCAGTTTGAGCTCACAGCATGTTGGGAATTTAGCTGCTAGAAAATGGAAAAGTACAAAACCATGGCTAATTCCAAGTCCGGCACCTGCAAGATAACAGTGTCCTTGGGCCTAGCTGTGGTAGGATAACAAACAGTGAAAGAGGCATGAGAAAAGAGACATGTAACCCCCCTAATGAATGAGGAAGAGTTGATGGTATAGTTTAACCAATAGATTGCTTAGCTTACAGAATATTCATAAGCTTATTACTTGCTGTATAAGTGTCTGATGCTCTCTTCAATAAACGGAATTTGCTTATCACTCCTATTGAGTGTCTGAGTCTCCCCTCACCGACAAATGGCTCGACCCCGGCAAAGGCCTCATTTTTCTCTCTCTAACAACAGCACAGTTTGGTGACTGAGGAGTGCCTGGAGTGCAGAGCACCCAAAACCTCATTATCCTGTTAACCCACAGCAACTCCTTCCACTGCAAGTGCCTCTCTGCCTTTTATTTTCCCATATTCACTCTCTGCCCCTGCCTTGGGCAGCTCCACCTGGAATCACCTGGATTTTGGTCCCTCAGAGGCTTCACAGGCAGAAACCTCTGGTATCCACTCAGGAAATGCCTGCTTGCACTGATCCAGGACTCAAATCCAGCTGACAGAGCTCTAAGATAAGCCGAGATAAGGTGTGCATTTATCAGGGGTGAGGCTGTGCCAAGGTTTGTGTCACAAACTGGTGGATCAGAGCCTCCTGCTCCCCTTCTCCCAACAGGAAGAATCTTCCTTAGCAGGAATTAGGCTACAAGCTGTTGGCATTGCTTGTGCATGTTTGGCTTGGGAAATGCCTTTTAAAAAATAAAAATAATTTAAAAATAATCCCTGTTTTGGTGGTTGTTCAGATCCTGCAAATCAAACCAAAGCATCTCTGGTAGATGCTACAGCTGTTGCTGCTTGGCTGTTGGCTGGAAATGCTTAAAAAATAAATAATTTAAAAATCCTGTTTCGGTGGTTGTCAGATCTGCAAATCAAACAAGCATTCTGTAGGAATTAGGCTACAGTGTTGGCATGCTTGTGATGTTGGCTTGGGAAATGCCTTTTAAAAAATAAAAATAATTTAAAAATAATCCCTGTTTTGGTGGTTGTTCAGATCCTGCAAATCAAACCAAAAGCATCTTCCTTGGTAGGAATTAGGCTACAAGCTGTTGGCATTGCTTGTGCATGCTTGGCTAGAGAAATGCCTTTATAAAAATGAAAATAATAAATAAAAAATCGCTGTTTTGGTGGTTGTTCAGCTCCTGCAGACCAAACCCCACAGCAGTGCAGGTGGAAGGGTCAGGCTGGGAGGGGAAATGCACCTGGAAAGAATCCAGGGGGGTTTCTGGTGGGTGAGCAAGGGGAGAAGCCAAACCCTGCGTGGCTGTGGGAGCTGGGGAAGCAGCACCCTCTGTAACATCAGCCAGGCCTCTCACTCCCAGAGAGTGTCACTGACCCCTCCAGCAAATTAAATCCAAAATTGGCTCCAGCACGAATGGACCTGGGAGTTAATTTCAGCTGGGGCTGCTGATTCCTGTCCCAGCTCTCCAGAGGAACTGAAAACTCCAAGGTTTTCTTCAAACCCTCACCCTTAGTGCTTTAAGACCTTGCTTTTCCCCTTTTTATCACTACTGTGAGAGATTAAGAGGCAAAACAAGATTGTGAATCCCATCCAACTCCAAGGCTGCCAAGTGGGAAAAAGAAGTAACTGGAAAAAACTGAAATCCCTAAAGCCCCAAAGAGAAACCTCCCTCAGTGTGAAGGACAGGTCCTGCTTGTTGCCCTTGTGTTCTCACTGAAGGATTTCACATTGCTGAGTGTCAAACAATTAAAAAAACCCATTTTAATGAGCAGGTAGGACAAATGTCAGTGTTGGGATTGCTACAGCTGCCTGGCCTGATTAACAGAGCTTTAACAGTGATTTTTAACAGTGATTTTAAACAGTGATTTTAAATAGTTCTGTCTCTGGAGCCCAGTCTGAGGGAACATCCTGAGCCTGCAGTGGAAATCTGCACAGGAGGAAGGATTTAGGGTGAGAACAAGGATTCCTTGCCTCCCTAACAGAGAGGATGTGAGCAGCAAACACTGATCAGCAGCATTTATCCATGATTTCTCTGTCTCCAGGTGGAGGAGACCCCCCCATTCCAGGTTCCCCTTTCACAGTGTGCTCTCTCCTGGATCCCAGAGCTTCCTCTGTGTCTCCTGCTTGGAGCTTGGAATTCAATTCTAGCAGAGGGAAATCCCAGCAGCAGGGGGATCCTGTGTGCTTGGTAATTGTGGGAGTGGGTTAGAGGGGAAAGGGGGACTCTGGGGCAGTCTGGCAAGTCACAGTGGGGAAAATGAGCCCCAGAAATCCCTCCCCAGGCCCTAGCACCTCAATTTCATGGTACAGCAGCCATTTCAGCAGCCTCCCTGGGAGAAAAGCCAGGGAGCAGTACAGTAGTCAGCAGCATTAAATTAAATAAATAGTCATAAATAGCCATTACTGTCTGGTTTTCCCCAGCTGGAGCTTGCTTTCACAGTCTGAAATGTCCTTTTGATGGGCTGGCTCCATCCATGCTCCTGCACATGGGATCTGGTGTGGGGGCATGGGGAGGAATCATCAGGTTACTCCTGCATCCATTGGGAAGGGGGAGCTTGGAGGGTTTTCCTCAGGCTGCACTGAGGATATTCTGTGCTACAGAATGGTGTGAGACCAGTTATTCATCATTTAACTGGAGGAGTCACACCTGCACCATTTCCAAACAGGGGATGTGCAGCTGCCTCCCTCCTGCCACTCAGAAGGTGGAAAAATCCCAGTTGGACAAAGCTGGATTCACATCCCCCTCATCCACCTGGCTGGGGAAGAGGCCAAATCCTTTATTAAACCCTCCAAGAATCAGCCTGACCCCCACTGCAGTCCCAGAGGAGTTTGAGCTTTGCACACACAGCCAAGCTGCCCCTCTTCCCCACCTGGCTGCTAATGGAGTCTGGAATTCTGCCCCAGAAGAGCACAAAATGCACATTTGGCTGTTTGTGAGTGCAGCTCCAGCACCTGGCTGCCCTCCAGGGCTGGGGTGTGTGCCTCACAGCCAGCTCTGCCCTGCCACCCTCTGATGGGCCCTTTTTCCTGCCCTCCCTTGCTCCCTGTGGCCCTTCCTGACCTCTCCTGGATTTCTGGAAGATTTGCTCCACAGATGCAATCACATAAATATGCACAGTGATGGCTGTTGCTGCATAGATACAATTATGTGAATTTATCCAGGAAAGGAAGCTGTTGCTTTTCCCCCCTTTTTTTTCCCCACAGATTTAACAAGACAAGGGCTGGGTGAACAAACAGCAGAGGGATTTGCTGAGCTGGGTGGTGGGAGTGTGTGCAAATCCATCCTAATTTTGGTTTTGTGTTTAAATCTGGGTGGTGATTCCAGCACCGATGCAGACCTGCAGCCCAGGGGTGGCAGAGCACAGGTAAAGGGGACACTGTCACACTGTCACACTGTCACACTGTCACACTGTCACACCCACCTGGGGGGCAGGAGCAGCACAGGGGCGTTGTGGAAGGGATTGCAGCTCTGTGCTCTGCTCTCTGAGCCAGCCTGACAGCAAATTCCAAAATCTCCAGAGAGCCACAGCAGCTGCCCCTCCTCTCCAAAGCAGCTTTGCCAGGGTTGGCAGCATTGCCAACCCCGTGTGCCAGCAGGTGAGGGGGTGACAGTGTCCCCTTGGGGGACAGCAGAGCAAAGCAGGGAGCTCCATGCACAGGGAGGGGATGGGGGGCACTCACACTGATGCTTCCCTTTGAGACAACAGAAACAGAACAGACAGACAGACAGACAGCAATATTACAGAGGAGCAGTGCACGGGCCCAGGGAGCAGAGCTGGGCACTGCCCTAAGCACACCCCAGTGCTGGGAGAGCACAGCCCTCCCTCACACACACACCCCACACTCCCAGAGCCCCTCCAGTTCAGCCAGTGTTGGAGGTCACTCCTTCCCCTCTTTAGGCTTTTTTTTTTTCTTGGTTTTTTTCTTCTTTTTTTTTCTCTTAAAATCTGTATATAATATATATATTTATATCTGTATATATATATATATATTTATATATATATTTATATATCCTATTTACACATATTGCACACCGTCCTCTGGCCTCCTGCATTCCTGCCTGTCAATGGAAACGTTTCCTTTTCTCCTCTGGATCTGACCCGAAGTCCCTGGACCCGATTCCATTCTGGAGGTTTATTAGAGAATCCTTCATCTGCAAAACAAGAGATTTCTCCATTGTGGTGCTACCCTGGAGAAGAAAACTTGGGAATTTCCTTTTCCTTTTTTTTTCTTTTTTTTTCCTAGTATGGATACCATAATTGTGATTTTGGGAGTGGGAGTCAGGCCCATTTAAAACCCCAAACTGAGGGGAGGAGAATCAGGGCTGGAACAGGGAATGTGAGGCACCATTTTCCAGAAGGGGTGAGCAGAATTAAGAGGTTAAGAATAAACTGCTTTGTGACCAACCAGGACAGTGCTGAGGAGCCAAAGAGGCTCAAATTTGTCCTTATCTACACCCAGGTGAGCTGCTGGAACTGTCTGATAAGGACATGGATTAGCATTCCCTAAATTCTCTCTCAGGGGAAAGCAGCTCAGATTTAGGGACTTGTGAGGAACTTCTCATTTCTGGACTGTATTTTCAGCAGCCCTGTGTGTTTTTTAGGGATCATACCCTGAAATTCCTGGATTTATAATAACAAAGCTGCTCTCTGCAGCCCTGTGTGTTTTTTAGGGAGCACACCCCAAAATTCCCAGACTTATGAGGGAGCAGCTCTCATTTCTGCACTGTGTTTTCAGCAGTCCTGTGTGCTTTTTAGGGAGCACACCCTGAAATTCCTGGGCTTATAAGGAAGCAGCTCTCAGCAGCCCTGTGTGCTTTTTAGGAAGCAAACCCTGAAATTCCTGGATTTATAACAAAGCTGCTCTCAGCAGCCCTGTGTGCTTTTTAGGGAGCACACCCTGAAATTTCTGCACTTATGAGGAAGCAGCTCTCATTTCTGGCTGTGTTTTCAGCAGCCTTTGTACTTTTTAGGAAGCACAACTTGAAATTCCTGGATTTATAAGGAAGATGCTCTCAGCAGCCCTGTGTGCTTTTTAGGAAGCACAACTGAAATTCCTGGACTCACGCTATGAGATTTTCGTCCCCTTCCTCCCTGAAAGCTGCACACAAATCCAGGGTTCAGCTCAAACCAGTTTGCTCTCCAAACTGGGATGGCAGATTAGATACCAGAAGTGCCCACATGAGGTTTTTGGCCCTGCAGGGTTCTCTCCCTGCTGTGCATGGACCCCTCTGATGGGACAGAGCAGCCCTGGCCCCCTGACAGCCCTGTGGCACCCACCAGCAGCAGGAGATGGGTCTAAAGGAGCTGGCACACCTGAGGGGCTGTGGGGGCAGCAGGAGGTGCTGAAGGATGGGGGGCAGCACTGGGAGGACACAGGGACAGCCTGGGCACAGCCCTGCCTGCAGCTGGGCAGCCTCACCTGGTCCAGGAGCATCACGGAGGATTTGATGATCTCGCGCCATTTCTGCAGCTCGGAGTCGTGGTACTTCTGCTGGGACTCCAGCAACTGGGCCCACTCTGTCTGAGACTGGGGTAACCTGCCACAAAAACACAGGCAAGGCTCAGAAAATCCCACTTTGTGCAGAGATTTCTCTTGCACACAATCACAGAATCACCAGGTTGGAAGAGGCCTTCAAGATCATCGAGTCCAACCCAGCCCCAACACCTCAACTCAACCCTGGCACCCAGTGCCACGTCCAGGCTTGTTTTAAACTTTTGATTTTATCTTTTTATACTTTTGATTTTATCTTTTCTGATTTTCTCTTTCTCTGGTGCTCTTGGTGATTTTTAGACTACTACAATAGTATGTAAGTACAGAATTTACACTCAGGCATGGTGACTGCACCACCTCCCTGGGCAGAACATTCCAGAACTTTATCACTCTTTCTGTAAAAACCTTTTCCCTGATATCCAGCCTGTATTTCCCTTGGTGCAGCTGGAGGCTGTGTGCTCTGGAGAAAGAGCCCAGCCCCAGCTGAGCACAGGCACCTTTCAGGAGCTGTGAGAGTGATGGGGGCAGCCCTGAGTCTCCTTTTCTCCAGGCTGAGCACCCCCAGCTCCCTCAGGGTTCCTCTCAGGGTTTGTTCCCAGCCCCTCTGGATGTGCAGGTATAGATATAATGTATAGATATGGATACATAAGATAACTTGAATGCAGGTCTTTCATCAGTCTCAAATTTATCTACCAGACAACATCACTGTCCAGCTCCTCCTGATCCATTCAGGGCTTGCAGAGGGACAATGAACTGAAAATGTGACCCAATCCAGCACTTGCACATCTCACTGTGCAACCAGGATGTAACACTATTAAATATTAAATACTAATACTAATACTTAAATACTAATAAATACTAAACTACTGTAGTAGTCTAAAGATCACCAAGAGCACCAGAGAAAGATAAAATCAAAAGGATCTATAAAGTATCTGTGTGGAAATAGCAGGGTTGCTATGGGGAAGATAGTAATTCCCTTTCCTAAGGAGGAGAAATGGCACAAATAGGGCAAGAAATTCCAACACAGGGGGAAAATGCACACAGGGGGAATGCACAGAGGGGGAAATGCACACAGGGAAATGCACACAGGGAAATGCACACAGGGAAATGCACACAGGGGGAAATGCACACAGGGAAATGCACACAGGAAATGCACACAGGGAAATGCACACAGGGAAATGCACACAGGGGAATGCACACAGGGAAATGCACACAGGGAAATGCACACAGGGAAATGCACACAGGGAAATGCACACAGGGGGATGCACACAGGGGAATGCACACAGGGGGATGCACACAGGGGGAATGCACACAGGGGAAATGCACACAGGGAAATGCACACAGGGAAATGCACACGGAGGAAATGCACACAGGGAAATGCACACAGGGGAATGCACAAAGGGGGAAATGCACACAGGAAATGCACACAGGGAAATGCACACAGGGAAATGCACACGGGGAAATGCACACAGGGAAATGCACACAGGGAAATGCACACAGGGAAATGCACACAGGGAAATGCACACAGGGAAATGCACACAGGGAAATGCACACGGGGGGAAATGCACACAGGAAATGCACACAGGGAAATGCACACGGGGAAATGCACACAGGGGGAAATGCACACAGGGAAATGCACACAGGGGGAAATGCACACAGGGAAATGCACACGGAGGAAATGCACACAGGGAAATGCACACAGGGGAAATGAACAAAATGAATACAGAAATGCAATAGAAATCACACGAGAGTAAAATCACACAGGAGCACACAGGGATGCAAACAAGAGATCTAAACAGGGAAATGCACAAGGGAAATAGCACTTTCAGGGGAAAATGCACAACAGGGAAGATTTCAAAACAGGGGGAAATGCACACAGGGGGAATGCACACAGGGATGAAAATGCACACAGGGGAATGCACACGGAAATGCACACAGGGAAATGCACACATGGGAAATGCACACAGGAAATGCACACAGGGAAATGCACACAGGGAAATGCACACAGGGGAAATGCACAAATCACGGAATGGGGAATGCACACGGATGGGAAATGCCAACAAAAGGGAAATGCACACAGGGGGAATGCACACAGGGAAATGCACACAGGGGAATGCACACAGGGGAATGCACACAGGGGCAAATGGGAGCACACAGGGGAAATGCACACTGAGTGAAGAATGCACACAGGGAAACAGAATGCACACAGGGAAATGCACACAGGGAAATGCTCACAGGGAAATGCACACAGGGAAATGCACACAGGAAATGCACACAGGGAAATGCACACAGGGAAATGCACACGGAGGAAATGCACACATGGAAATGCACACAGGGGGAAATGCACACAGGGAAATGCACACAGGGAAATGCACACAGGGGGAAATGCACACACAGGGAAATGCACACAGGGGGAATGCACACTTCAGCTTCACCTGTTTCACACAAAAGTGAGAGCCCAGAGCTCTGGTGTGACAGGGAAGCCCCTGACACCCCCAAACCCCAAGGGGAGCCCCAGCAGGGGTGGCTGTACCTCTCCTGCAGCCTCAGGCCCTGCCACGCCGTCAGCGTCTGCGTGGTGTACTCCAACATCCAGAGCTTGTAGAACAGCATCATGTTGAGAATGACCAGCAGCACCAGACTGCAGAGAAAACAAGAAAATATCCACTTCAGGAGCATCTCACAGCCAAACTGCCTGCCAGGAGCACCTGGGACAACACCCAGCCCTGAGGAAGGTGTCTGAGCTCAGTCCATGCTGTGAGTGGGGATTTAATCTGAGTGAGCAGCCCAAACTTCACCTCGTGGAAGAAATGTGAGAGCCAGGAGGACAGACAGACAGACAGACAGAACAGGCTGGGTGAGTGGATGTGCGGAATGCAGAGAAAGGGAGGGAGATGGGAGAGTAAAGAGGTAAAAAAAGAGAGAGACAGTACCTGAAACAGATCCTAATGGGAGCAGGGAAGAGAAAAGACGGAGCAGCTGCAGGTTAGAAACAGAGAGACACAAACTGGGCTGGGAGGGGGAGGCTCAGACAGCGCAGGGGAAAGGAGCAGAGGGGAGAGAGGCAGGAAGGACAGACAGGGATCCGTGAGCCTGCACTGCTGGTGAAGCTCCCTCAGCACAGCTGAGCTCCTGGGGACAGCAGGTGGCTGTGCAGGCACTGACACACTCACAGTGCTCACATCCAGCCTTCCCCATTCCAGTGAGGCACTGACACACTCACAGAGCTCACATCCAGCCTTCCCCATTCCAGTGAGGCACTGACACACTCACAGTGCTCACATCCAGCCTTCCCTATGAGGCACTGACACACTCACAGTGCTCACATCCAGCCTTCCCCATTCCAGTGAGGCACTGACACACTCACAGAGCTCACATCCAGCCTTCCCCATCCCCAGAGCAGGCACTGACACACTCACAGTGCTCACATCCAGCCTTCCCCATTCCAGTGAGGCACTGACACACACACACTGTTCACATCCAGCCTTCCCAGTGAGATATTGTCACACACACAGTGCTCACATCCAGATTTCTCCATTCCAGTGAGGCACTGACACACACACACTGTCCCCATCACATTTTCTGAAAAATCCCTTTGCCAGGATTTTTCTCCTGAGAAGCTTCAGAGGAAAAGAAAAACAATAATTATCTGCTGCTGTGGAATGCAACAGGTCCATATTTGATTTGTCTCATGTGGTTGTTTTTAATTAATGGCCAATCACAGTCCAGCTGGCTTGGACTCTCTGAGAGTCAGGAGCTTTTCTTATCATTCTTTTTCTTTTCTATTCCTTTCTAGCCTTCTGATGAAATCCTTTCTTCTGTTCTTTTAGTATAGTTTTAATAAATCATTTTCCTTTAATATAATATATATCATAAAATAATAAATCAGCCTTCTGAAACATGGAGTCAGATCCTCATCTCTTCCCTCATCCTGGGACCCCTGCAAACTCCACCACAACACACAGAGTGCTCACATCCTGCCTTCCCCAATCCCACCCCAGCACTGGGAACACCCCCAGCCATGCCCTGCCCAGCTCCTCTCTCCCCCACATTTCTGCTCCTGCCCAGGGAGAGATTCCCAAACGCCAGCCTGGTGCCTGGCTCTGCATAGTGCAGTTATTTTGCTGGAAGAATGGCCCACTATGACCAGTTCAGTCAGGAGGATGGCAAAGGGCCAGAGGAATATTCTGGAAACACCACAGAGGGCTCTGTGACCCAAGTGAAGCTGTCAGGAGCTCAGCACAAAGCTTGGGTACCTCTGTGCTATGTTCTTATCATGGCAGCACCGACACCACCTCATTTATCATTACCTCTGCATCTGTGCCCCCTCTGGGACCAGGGAACACAGAAAGGAGCTCAACTTGAGCTCCATTTCAGCCCTGAAATCCCAGCTTCTCCCCAGCTCTCTGAAAGGCAGGTGGAGCTTAAGGAAAAGCTGAGCCCAAGTCAGAAAAGCCTGGATCATTGCTTTAGGTGTTCTGCCCCACAGTGCTGCCCAGGGAGCACTGCAGCACCAAATGAAGCCTGGTGTGAGCCCAAGGGCAAAGGAACAATAAAAACAGTGAGTCTGGGTATTAAACAGTGAGTTTGGGTATTAAATTGAGTTACAGGGACGTGAGGAGCCCACTCCCAGCTCACTTGGACAGCACATCCCAGTCCAAGCCCACCAATCCTGAAAGGTGTGGCAGGAAAAACCCAAACCAAACAATTCCTGCTGCTGAGCTGATGAAATCACAGCAATCCCTCCTGCTTCAGCTGCTTCTTTACTCATTGTGCAGAAATCATCTCCCAAGGGTCCAGCTGCTTTCTGGCTGTGCCCCTCATCAAAATCACTGCCCAGCACCAGACATGAAAAGGTTTTGCCTGACCAAATATGACAGAATCCTCACAGAGACTGAGCCCAGTGACTCCCAGAGAGCTCTGCACATTGTCCCTCACAGCAGCTGGCGTGTCAGCAATTAAATCACTTCTTTTAAATTACTCCCCCCACACACAGAGTTTCTATGTGTCATTAAAATCATCCCTGATGTAAAAATAAATAAATAAAATGTAAAAGATGTAATAAGAAATAAGATGTAAAAATAAATAAATAATAAGATGTGAAAGTAATAACAATGAGATGTAAAGATAATAATAATAAGATGTAAAAATAAATAAATAAAATGCTTATACTTGTTGGATTTCTTCTCTTGTAGGTATTGATTTCTCTCCTTGCACAGCTGCCTCTGTCCCAGACAGGTCCCAGCCCTGCCTTCAGGACTCCCAGATCAGAGTTTGGCTAAAACAAGGGCAAATCCCAGGGGAAAGGAGAGAAGGGAACACAGAACTCCAGGAGATAAACCAAAGGTGTTTAATGCTGGCTGGGGAGGAGAGCAGAAAAAAATCCTCACTTACACAAAGCTGATGACAAGGAGCAGCTTGGAGACGCTCTGCAGGTGGAAGCCACTGGGGCTCTCCTCAGGGATGTGCCGTGTCTGAGTGGAACCTGAGGAGACGGGGATGCATTTGGGATGGGACACAGGGAAAGGAACCCCTGATCCTCTACCCACCCAACAACCCCGACACTCCCCTCTGTGAGCAAACCCCTGCTCACCTGCCACGTGCTTGATTCGATGGGCGACCTCCTCATCCGTGGGGGTGGTCACGGGGCTGAGCACCTCCTCCAGGTGGGGCACCCTCAGGTGGGCGTGGGCGCGTTTCCGCCGCCGCACCGTGGATTGCTTGCTCACCTTCTCTTTGGGGGATTGTCTGTGCACCTCAGCCAGGTACGTGCTCTCTGTTTTGGTCAGCTCGCTCTCTGCAGCACCAAGGGGGAGAATTTGGGAGAGAGAGAAAGGGTGAACCCCTCTGCTGTGATGCCTTAGGATTTTTGATTTCTATTTTTCACATATTTGCAGTTCTTTAGTGCGTAACTCCACAACCAGTGTGAGCTGGCTCTCCCATTCAGGGCAGACACAACAATTCCTCTCCAGGCCTGGCAATCAAGGATACTTGATCTGTTTTGGTCAGCTCACTCGCTGCAGCACCAGCGGGGAGCATTTGATAGAGACAGAAAGGTTTAACCTCTCTGCTGTGATGCCTTTGGATTTTAACTTTAATATTTTTCATCTGTTTGCAATTCTGCATTTCTTTTGTGCATAACTCCAAACCCCACACACAGTGGGAGCTGCTGCTTCCCCATTTTGGGCAGACACAACAATTCCTCTCCAGGCCTGGCAATCAAAGGACACTTGATCCGTTTTGGTCAGCTCACTCTCTGCAGCACCAACAGGGAGCATTTTATAGAGAGAGAAAGGTTTAACTCCTCTGCTGCAACCCCCTTAGGACTTTAGTTTTTATATTTTTCATCTATTTGTAACCCTGTAGTTCTTTGGTGTATAACTAAACTCCACACACAGTGGGAGCTGCTGCTTCCCCATTTTGTGCAGACACAACAATTCCTCTCCAGGATTTCAGCTTTTTTATTTTCCATCTACTTGAAAGAGATGATATTATATTTAATATTACTACTACTACTACCAATGATAATAAATTATATTTAATAATAGTATATTATTATTTTTCCATCTGTTTGTAACCCTGCAGTTCTTTAGTGCAGAACTCCAAACTCCACACACAGTGGGAGCTGCTGCTTCCCCATTTGGGGCAGACACAACAATTCCTCTCCAGGATTTTAGCTTTTCTGTTTTCCACCTACTTGAAATAGATTATATGATATTTAATACTAATGCTAATACTACTACTAATAAAAAATTATATTCAGTAATAGTATATTATTATTTTTCCATCTATTTGTAACCCTGCAGTTCTTTAGTGCAGAACTCCAAACCCCACACACAGTGGGAGCTGCTGCTTCCCCATTTGGGGCAGACACAACAATTCCTCTCCAGGCCTGGCAATCAAGGACACCTCACTGCCTCAGGGCCCAGAGATGGGAACAAAAGGGAGTTGGGGGCAGCAAACTTGGGGTCAATGACTTCATCAGCTGAAGCTGGAATTGGCAGATTCACCCCCAAAATGCAAATGGACCAAACTTATAAAAGTGTGAAACCCATGACCCATTGTCCATTTTTGGGTGTAATGTACTCAAATGTACCTGAAAGCCCTTCAATAAATCTGCTTTTCAGTCTCTTAATTTTGCTTGGCCACTGTTTTTAAGCAGCCCCAAAAAAGGCATCAGCTGGCCCAAAGAAGCTGCCAGAGCCTGAGAGATTTGTGCTCCACATTCCTCGCACCTTTTGCCAAAATTTGCCCCCAAACTGCCTGCCAGGGAGCAGGATTTGCTGCCCTGATTCATTCCAGCAGGTCATTTATTCCAGCTGTGGTTGCCCCTTTTGGAAACCACCCCAAGGCTGGCTCAGGCTGCCCACTCCCAGGGAAACCTGAGTGCCACTGTCAGTGCCACTCTTACCCAAGTGACGGAAATAATCCTCCAGGCCGCTCCAAAAATTCTTCTCAATGAAGGATTTCACCAGCCCCCAGGGCTGCTTCCTGTAGCGCAATTCTGTGGAAACCCTGTGAGGAGGAACAGGAACAGGTCACTCATTCTCCTGGTGATGATGTCAGTTCCCAATCTTTGTCAGTGTAAATCCAGGAAATAATCATGCACACTGTTATTTCTGGAATGCTCTCAGCCCTTCATGCTTCCAGAGGAGAAGCACTGCTGGAAAAATCCTTCCAAAGGCAGGAAGAGCCTCTCCCAGGAGCACTGCAGGGCCATTTGGCAGACATTTGGATTATCATTATTGAAATCACAGGGATAGAATTCACAGGGATATTGAAATCACTTTGCCCAGTTCCTCTGTTTAGTCCCAGGAAGTTCATCCTGTGCTTATCACAGTCTGAAAATGATAACAGGCTCTGCAAACCCCTGCATCCAAGACAGAGGCAAGAAAAATCTGTAAATCCTCTCCCTGATGCAGCTGTAACTCCTCTGCATCGATGTCAACCCAGCAGGTGAAAATCCTGCCCCTTCTCTTGGTGACAGGGCTGTCCCAGCAACAGGACAAAGAAGTGACAAAATCCTCACAGACACTGAGCCCAGAAAAACTACACAGTCCCTCACAGCAGCTGGTGTGTCAGCAATTCAATCACTTGTTTGAAATTACCCACACCACAGAGTTTTTATGTGCCATTAAAAATCTGTTAGCTGCATCCCTGAAGTGAAAAAATTTAAAAAATAAAAAAAAAAATTAAAAATAAAAAAATAAAATACTTGTTGGGTTTCTTCTCTTGTAGGTATTGAGTCCTCTCTTCTTGCACAGCTGTCTCTGTCCTGATTGTCACTGTCCCAGACAGGTCCCAGCCCTGCCTTTAGGATTCCCAAATCAGAGTTTGGCCAAAAAAAGGGCAAAACCCAGGGGAAAGGAGAAAAGGGAGCACAGAACTCCAGGAGATAAACCAAAGGTGTTTAACGCTGGCTGGGAGGGACAGCATTAAAAAAATTTAAAAAAAAAAACCAAAAAAGAAATAAACAAAGAAATTTTGAGGAACCTGAGTCGGCTTTTGTTCCTGGCCACGCGAGTCAGGGTGTAGCGGTTGATGGTGTAGAAATAATCGTGGTAGGGCACGTCGTGGGTGAGCACCTCGGCGTCGATGACGTAGCACTCGCTCTCCTGGCTGGCCTTGTACATTGTCTGTGGGGACAGCAGGGACACAAACAGTGCTGGGGGCCCGTGGGGAGGGACTGAGAACCTGACCCCGTGCTCTCTGAGGCTAACTTATTATTTTAAGACACTACATTATATTAGAGAATTATTTTAAGACACTATATTATATTAAAGATGGCTAGTTTATTATTATAAGATACTATATTATATTAGATAATTATTTTAAGACACTATATTATATTAAAGATGGTTAATTTATTATTATAAGATACTATATTATATTGAAGAAGGTTAATTATTATTTTAAGATACTATATTATATTAGAGAATTATTTTAAGACACTATATTATATTAAAGATGGCTAATTTATAATTATAAGACACCATATTATATTGAAGAAGGTTAATTTATTATTTTAAGATACTATATTATATTAAAGCATTATTTTAAGATACTATATTACATTGTAGAAGGCTAATTGATTATTTTAAGATACTATATTATATTAAGGAATTGTTTTTAAATAGCATATTATATTAAGGAATTATTTTAAGATACTATATTATACTAAAGGAGTTTAATTTATTATTGTAAGATAGTATATCATATTAGAGAATTATTTTGAGATACTATATTATATTAAGGAAGGCTAATTTATTATTTTAAGTTACTCTATTATATTAAGGAATAATTTTAAGATACTATATTATATTGAAGAAGGCTAATTTATTAGTTTAAGATACTATATTAAAGAATTACGATATTATATTAAAGATGGCTAATTTATTATTTTAAGATACTATATTATATTAGAGAATTATTTTAAGACACTATATTATATTAAAGATGGCTAATTTATTATTATAAGACACCATATTATATTGAAGAAGGTTAATTTATTATTTTAAGATACTATATTATATTAGAGAATTATTTTAAGATACTATATTATATTAAAGAAGGCTAATTTATTATTTTAAGATACTATATTAAAGAATTACTATATTATATTAAAGAAGGCTAATTTATTATTTTATTGTATTTATTAATTTATATGATATTAAGGAATTATTTTAAGATACTATATTATATTGTAGAAGGCTAATTTATTATTTTAAGATACTATATTGTATTAAGGAATTATTTTAAGATACTATATTATATTGAAGAAGGCTAATTTATTATTTTATTTTATTTATTAATTTATATGATATTAAGGAATTATTTTAAGATACTATATTATACTAAAGAAGGCTAATTTATTATTGTAAGATACTATATCATATTAGAGAATTATTTTGAGATACTATATTATATTAAAGAATTTTTTAAGATACTATATTATATTAAAGATGGCTAATTTATTATTTTAAGTTACTCTATTATATTAAGGAATTATTTTAAGATACTATATTATATTGTAGAAGGCTAATTTATTATTTTAAGATACTATATTGTATTAAGGAATTATTTTAAGATACCATATTATATTAAAGAATTATTTTAAGATACTATATTATATTGAATAAGGCTAACTTATTATTTTAAGATACTGTACTAAAGAATTACTATATTATATTGAAGAAGGCTAATTTATTATTTTAAGATACTATATTATATTATTCTTTTAATATACTATATTATATAGAAGAAGGCTAATTTAGTATTTTATTTTATTTATTAATTTATATGATATTAAGGAATTCTTTTAAGATACTATATTATATTAAAGACGGTTAATTTATTATTTTAAGATACTATATTATATTAAAGCATTATTTTAAGATACTATATTATATTATATTAAAAATGGCTAACTTATTATTTTAAGATACTATACCATATTAAAGAATTATTTTAAGATACTATATTGTATTGTAGAAGGCTAATTTATTATTTTAAGTAACTCTATTATATTAAGGAATTATTTTAAGATACCATATTATATTATAGAATTATTTTAAGATACTATATTATATTGAAGAAGGCTAACTTATTATTTTAAGATACTATATTAAAGAATTACTATATTATATTGAAGAAGGCTAATTTATTATTTAAAGATACTATATTACAGAATTACTATATTATATTAAAGAAGGCTAATTTATTATTTTATTTTATTTTATTTACTAATTTATATGATATTAAGGAATTATTTTAAGATACTATATTATATTAAAGAAGGCTAGTTTATTATTTTAAGTTACTCTGTTATATTAAGGAATTATTTTAATTATTGTATTGTATTATTAAGATACTGTATATATATTATGTATATATATTTTAATTAAAGAATTATTTTATCTTAAAATACTAAATTAGCCTTCTTCAATACAATATAGTGTCTTAAAAGAATTATTTAATATAATAGAGTAAGACACTATATTATATTAAAGAAGGCTAATTTATTATTTTAAAATACTATATTAAAGAATTACTATATTATATTAAAGAAGGCTAATTTATTATTTTAAGATACTATATTATATTAAGGAATTATTTTAAGATACCATATTATATTGAAGAAGGCTAATTTAGTATTTTGTTTTATTCATTAATTTATATGATATTAAGGAATTATTTTAAGATACTATATTATACTAAAGGAGTTTAATTTATTATTGTAAGATAGTATATCATATTAGAGAATTATTTTGAGATACTATATTATATTAAGGAAGGCTAATTTATTATTATAAATATCAATATTTATAAATATATTACAATTGTTATTTATAATTTATAAATATTATAATTATATTTATAATTATGAATATATTATTAAAAATATCAATATTATATTGAAGAAGGTTAATTTATTATTTTAAGACACTATATTATATTAGAGAATTATTTTAAGACACTATATTATATTAAAGATGGTTAATTTATTATTATAAGATACTATATTATATTGAAGAAGGCTAATTTATTATTTTAAGATACTATATTATATTATTCTTTTAATATACTATATTATATTAAAGAAGGCTAATTTATTATTTTATTTTATTTATTAATTTATATGATATTAAGGAATTCTTTTAAGATACTATGTTATATTAAAGACGGCTAATTTATTATTGTAAGATACTATATCATATTAGAGAATTATTTTGAGATACTATATTATATTAAAGAAGGCTAATTTATTATTTTAAGTTACTCTATTATATTAAGGAATTATTTTAAGATACTATATTATATTGAAGAAGGCTAATTTATTATTTTAAGATACTATATTAAAGAATTACTATATTATATTGAAGAAGGCTAATTTATTACTTTAAGATACTATATTATATTATATTATATTCAAGATGGCTAATTTATTATTTTAAGATACTATATTATATTAGAGAATTATTTTAAGATACTATATTATATTAAAGATGGCTAATTTATTATTATAAGATACTATATTATATTGAAGAAGGTTAATTTATTATTTTAAGATACTATATTATATTAAAGAATTGTTTTAAGATACTATATTATGTTAAAGAAGGCTAATTTATTATTTAAAGATACTATATTACAGAATTACTATATTATATTAAAGAAGGCTAATTTATTATTTTAATTTATTATTTTATTTTATTTATTAATTTATATGATATTAAGGAATTATTTTAAGATACTATATTATATTAAAGAAGGCTAATTTATTATTTTAAGTTACTCTATTATATTAAGGAATTATTTTAAGATACTATATTATATTGAAGAAGGCTAATTTATTATTTTAAGATACTATATTAAAGAATTACTATATTATATTGAAGAAGGCTAATTTATTATTTTAAGATACTATATTGTATTAAGGAATTATTTTTAGATAGCATATTATATTAAAGAATTATTTTAAGATACTATATTATATTGAAGAAGGCAAATTTATAATTTTAAGATACTATATTAAAGAATTACTATATTATATTGAAGAAGGCTAATTTAGTATTTTAAGATAAAATAATTCTTTAATATAATAGAGTATCTTAAAATACTAAATTAGCCTTCTTCAATATAATATAGTGTCTTAAAATAATTCTTTAATATAATAGAGTAAGACACTATATTATATTAAAGATGGCTAATTTAGTATTTTAAGATACTATATTATATTGTAGAAGGCTGATGTATTATTTTAAGATATTCTATTATATTAAAGAATTATTTTAAGACACTATATTATATTTAAGAAGGCTAATTTATTATTTTATTTTATTTATTAATTTATATGATATTAAAGAATTATTTTAAGATACTATATTATATTGAAGAAGGCTAACTTATTATTTTAAGATACTATATTACATCAGAGAATTATTTTGAGATACTATATTATAATAAGGAATTCTTTTAAGATACTATATTATATTAAAGATGGCTAATTTATTCTTTTAGGATACAATATAATATTAAAGAATTATTTTAACATAATATATTATAGAAGGCTAATTTATTCTTTTAAGATACTGTATTATATTAAAGAATTATTTTAGGATACTATACTATATTAAAGATGGCAAATTTATTATTTTAAGACACAGCTGGACTGTGATTGGCCATTAATTAAAAACAATCCACATGAAACCAATCAAACCATGACCAGTTGGTAAACAATGTCCAAACCACATTCCAAAGCAGCGAAACACAGGAGAAGCAAATCAGATAATTATTGTTTTCATTTTTCTCTGAGGCTTCTCAGCTTTTTCCAGAAGATGTGACAGCGCCACGCAGGGCAGGTCACTCACCTGAGTCTCCGTGACCGTGGCAGTTTTGGGGGCCAGGGGGTTGGTGAGGGTGATGGTGTACAGGATCACTCGGGTCTGGTTGCCATTCTCCTCCTTCTTCCAGGGGTGAAAGATGATGTCTGAGAGGAGAAAACATTCCAGGGATTGGGGAGGGATCTCTGGAAAGGCACAACCATCACCAAGGTGGGGATGGGATTTCCTTCCCCTTGGGGAGCCTGGCTGCTCTCGAGCTCAGCTGAGTGTGAAACCAAGGGCTCCTGGGCTAAATGTGAATATTTTCCCTTCTTTCAAGTGCAGGGAAAGGGAGAGAGGCTGGGGATTTATTTTCCCTTCTTTCAAGTGCAGGGAAAGGGAGAGAAGCTGGGGATTTATCTCCTTCAGCAAACCTACAGTTACAGGGAAAGGACTAGGACAAGCCAAGGCATCTCTCTGCAGCTCTGGCCGTGCCAGATGTGGAGCTAGAAGAGCTTTTCCCTCACGCTGTTAAGCCTTGAAGATCAGGCCTTAGGTGATGATAAAAAACAAGAAAATCAGCTTTTTCCATAAAAAAACTGCTCCAGATGGGCACACAGGTCCTGCTTGCTCTTGGTTACTACCAACATGGGACAGTGTGGCCAACTGGACAAAATCTGCTCAGAATGTCACCCAAGCAGAAAGAATTGTAACTCCAAGGCAGAGGTGATGGTAAAAAAGAAGAAAATCAGCTTTTTCCATAAAAAAACTGCTCCAGATGGGCACACAGGTCCTGCTTGCTTTTAGTTACCACCAACATGGGACAGTGTGGCCAATTGGGCAAAATCTGCTCAGAATGCCACCCCAAGCAGAAAAATTGTAATTCCAAAGCAGAGGTGATGTGTAAAAAAGAAGAAAATCAGCATTTTCCATAAAAAAACTGCTCCAGCTGTTAGAAAATGTAACCAGATGGGCACACAGGTCCTGCTTGCTTTTAGTTACCACCAACATGGGACAGTGTGGCCAACTGGACAAAATCTGCTCAGAATGTCACCCAAGCAGAAAGAATTGTAACTCCAAGGCAGAGGTGACGATAAAAAATAAGAAAATCAGTTTTTCCCACAAAAAAAAAGCTGTTCCAGCTGTTAAAAATGTAATCAGATGGGCACACAGGTCCTGCTTGCTTTTAGTTACCACCAACATGGGACAGTGTGGCCAATTGGGCAAAATCTGCTCAGAATGCCACCCAAGCAGAAAGAATTGTAACTCCAAGGCAGAGGTGATGGTAAAAAAGAAGAAAATCAGCTTTTTCCATAAAAAAACTGCTCCAGCTGTTAGAAAATGTAATCAGATGGGCACACAGGTCCTGCTTGCTCTTGGTTACCATCAGCATGGGACAGTGTGGCCAACTGGACAAAATCTGCTCAGAATGTCACCCAAGCAGAAAGAATTGTAACTCCAAGGCAGAGGTAATAGTAAAAAGGAAGAAAATCAGCTTTTTCCATAAAAACAGCTGTTCCAGCTGTTAGAAAATGAAACCAGATGGGCACACAGGTCCTGCTTGCTCTTGGTTACCACCAACATGGGACAGTGTGGCCAATTGGGCAAAATCTGCTCAGAATGTCACCCCAAGCAGAAAAAATTGTAATTCCAAAGCAGAGCCCTTCCCCTGCAGCCCCTTGGCAGATCCAGCAGCAGCAGCAGCAGCTCCCCAGTGTTTTGTGGAAGCAAACTCCAGAACTTTGTGAAAGTTGTAAAGCATTGGACACATGCAGAAATTTCTCTCCCTAAAAGACATGTGTGCCTCTGGGAACTCCAGATCCCTTTTTATCCCCCTCTCAAATACATAAGCATGCAATTTCACCATTGGGTTCATACCTATATTTCACATAGGTTCATACATATTCATTTTACAAATTTCACATGACATTTGCCACTAATTCTTCTTTATCAGAAAGAATTCCTAGGTCAGGTTGACCTGATCTCTGTTTCCCCTCCTTATCTCTGTCCTTCACTGACGCAGTTTCTCTGAGCAAAAACTTTTTGCAAGAACAAGCCGTGCTTTCAAAATACGGACTTAACTCCAAGATGTACATTTCACCTAGATCAAAATGGAAAATTCTGGAAAAAATTTCCAAAACTCTGGAAAATTTCCTCTCTGTCTCACCAGAGAAGCGGCGCTGCTCCATGAAGTCCCTCTGGAACTGGGAGTCAGTGAAGAGCAGGTCGTAGAGCTTGTCCACGCTGAAGTTGAACACCTCGTTCACGTACTGGCGGCCGTTCAGGTCCTCGTAAAAGGCTTGGACCTCCCCTGTGGGCAAAGAGAGCCTCAAGGTCCAGCCATGGCCCTCCAGGGTGATGGAAATTGTGCTTCCATAGCACAAGGACCTCCATATTTCCCTCAATATTTCCCTCAGAAGGAACCTAAAGGAAGGACCTCAACTGCTGCCTCAGGTTTAGCTTTTCTATTTTTCACATTCTGTGCTGCTTTAGTGTGTGGGTCTGGGTTCACATCAGGGGATGGTGAGCTCTGTGCACAGAGCAGGGAGACAAAACAATTCCTGCTCCAGCTGGGCACCAAGGACAAATGATCCAAATCTCAGCCCAAGAACATGAGCAATGGTGAATTTAAGAGAGAAAAACAAGCAGGGTGGGACCGGATGGGCTAAAGCTGGAATGGGACAATGAACTGCAAGGTGCAAACGGAGCAGAACTGATCCCAGGGAGAGACCCCGGGAGCGCTCGTGCATTTTGGGGCCATTTTGGTTCATCTTGGGTTCATTTTGGGACCATTTGGGTTCATCCTGGGTTCATTTTGGGGCCATTTTGGGTCATCTTGGGACCATTTGGGTTCACCTTGGGTTCATTTTGTGGCCATTTCAGTTCATCTTGGGTTCATTGTGGGATCATTTTGGTTCATCTTGGGACCGTTTTGGTTCATCCTGGGTTCATTTTGGGACCATTTTGGTTCACCTTGGGTGCAGCCCTGGCTGGGCTCTTGTGCTGCCCAAGGTGCATCCATGGAGGCCTTTTAATAAATCCCTGCTTTATTCTTTAACTCTGTCCAGCCCCTATTCTAGGCCAGCCTTCACAAAGCAACACAACCATTGTCCTGCACTGATCCCAGGGCAAGAAGTTGGGACACGAAAAGGGATCATTAATTACATAGGGAAGGGATAATTAATCATTTTAGGCACATCCTAAAATTTTTAGGCTCATCCTGAAATTCTTAGGCTCATCCTAAAATTTTTAGGCACATTCACTTTCTGCAGCCCACAATGGGAATTCTTTGCATCTCCAGGGTCCAGGAAAGGATTTCAGCAGTCACCACTCCGTTCCCTCACAGGAGGGATGGGATAAGGCTGGAGGAGCCCTGGTGGAGGGGCCTGTCCCCATTACCTTCATCGTGGGTGTCTGAGGAGTCGCTGAGCTCTGTGGGAATGTCCTCGTTGTCATTGAAGTCCAGGGAGGGGGAGTTCACAGGGCCAATGATGTCGATTTTCTCTCCCATGATGTTGGCAATGCCAAGGTCCTTCTCCACAGGACTCTCTGCCACTGCCTCCTCCTCCTCTGGGAGCACTCCATCGAACTGCAGCAAGGACAGGGCACAACAAGGCAAGATCAGCACCTGGAGGTGGGCTTTGTTTCAAAAAACCTCACATCTGTGAGCCAATCTCTGAATATTTGCCCTTGACATATCTGGGAATTAAACAGAGAGAGGAGGACAATTGCTATACAGTGTTTGTAAAACCTCCTCTCAGAAAATCAGTGTTCAAGGTTTGAGCACCACCAGGATTTTTGTTCAGACAAGCACAATGTTGTCCAATACTGGTTTTGGCTAAAAGAACCTGAGGTAATATCTAAACAAGGTCTGCTCTGCCATAATTCCAGGAGGGTACACACTATTTACTGAAGGCAGGGAAGAAATTATAACCCTTTTATGTCCAAAACTTTTCATCCAGAAGTACAGAAAGAAAAATGCTCTTGCTGCTGAGAGTCCCAGTGACAAAATCACTGCCCAAGGACTGAAATCAGCAGCGGTGGAAGAGGAGCTGGAGGATGAACGAACCTCATATGACCCATGGGGTGCTGGATTTCAGGGAAAACAAATTCCTGCTGCCAGGGGAGGGAGAAAACTCACCGAGGCTGGGGCTTCACTGCTGCCTGTGGAGGTCAGGGTGCTGGCAGTGACAGATTTCTTTGGCAGCTGAGGGCTGGCTTCGGGCTTGGCCTCCATGCTGCTCTTGGAGGAGCTGTCGTTGACTTCATTCTCCTCCACGGGGATTTCTTCGCAGTAGCTGGGACGCCACAGAGAACACAGGTTTTTATGGTTACCCCTCTCACAACAGCTACAGCTGCACACACAGAGCAAGTGAGAATGTTTCTATGAGGTCTCCAGGCTGTCCAGAGGCAGGAATGGCTCAGTGCAGGGCAGAGCAAGCCCCAGTTTTTTGGGTGTTTATACAGGGATTGACAAGCATCAGCATTTTCTGGCCATGCAACACTGCCTGGTCTTGTGACCAGGGTGCTTTGGAATTTCTAGAATTGCTCAGCTGGCTCAGCAGGCATTGCACTCCCTCCCAGTGATGTCTCAGGTTTCAGCTGTACTATTTTTCAGATTCTGTGCTGCTTTAGTGTGTGGGTCTGAGTTCGTATCAGGGGATGGTGAGCTCTGTGCACAGAGCAGGGAGACAAAACAATTCCAATTCCTTCTCTAGGAATTGAGAAGGAATTGTTGACAACTGACCAATTGTCAATACAAGTTTCAGGCCCAAGAGCACAAACAACACGGACTGAAGACAGAAAAACAAGATGGGGACTTGATAACCTAAAGCTGGAATGGGACAATGAACTGCAAGGTGCAAATGGAGCAGAACTGATCCCAGGGAGAGACCCCGGGAGCACTTGTGAATATTGGGACCATTTTGGGTCCATCTTGGGTTCATCTTGGGTTCATTTTGGTTCATCTTGGGTTCATTTTGGGACCATTTTGGTCCATCTTGGGTTCATTTTGGGTTCATTTTGGTTCATCTTGGGTTCATTTTGGGACCATTTTGGTTCATCTTAAGTTCATTTTGGGACCATTTTGGTTCATCCTGGGTTCATTCTGAGACCATTTTGGGTTCATCTTGGGTTCATTTTGGCACCGTTTTGGTTCATTTTGGGACCATTTTGGTTCATTTTGGGTTCATTGTGTGACCATTTTGCTTCATCTCGGGTGCAGCCCTGGCTGGGCTCTTGTGCTGCCCAAGGTGGATCCATTGAGGAGATCCTTTTAATAAAGGGATTATTTAACTCTATTCTTTAACTCTGTTCTAGGCCATCCTTCAGAAGGCATCACCAGCTTCCATGAGGAACCCTCCACCTCCAGCTTTGCAGGCATCACACATTCCAGAGCCACAGCTTGGCCAGGTCCCGGATGTGCCAGCACAGGCAGCTTTTGGGGCATGCAGCGCCTGTGCCAGGTCCCAGATGTGCCAGCACAGGCAGCTTTTGGGGCATGCAGCACCTGTGCCAGGTCCCGGATGTGCCAGCACAGGCAGCTCTTGGGGCATGCAGCACCTGTGCCAGGTCCCAGATGTGGCAGCACAGGCAGCTTTGGGGCATGCAGCACCTGTGCCAGGTCCCAGATGTGCCAGCACAGGCAGCTTTTGGGGCATGCAGCACCTGTGCCAGGTCCCGGATGTGCCAGCACAGGCAGCATTTGGGGCATGCAGCACCTGTGCCAGGTCCTGGATGTGCCAGCACAGGCAGCTTTTGGGGCATGCAGCGCCTGTGCCAGGTCCCAGATGTGCCAGCCCAGGCAGCTTTTGGGGCATGCAGCACCTGTGCCAGGTCCCAGATGTGCCAGCACAGGCAGCATTTGGGGCATGCAGCGCCTGTGCCAGGTCCCAGATGTGCCAGCACAGGCAGCTTTTGGGGCATGCAGCACCTGTGCCAGGTCCCAGATGTGCCAGCACAGGCAGCATTTGGGGCATGCAGCACCTGTGCCAGGTCCCAGATGTGCCAGCACAGGCAGCTTTTGGGGCATGCAGCACCTGTGCCAGGTCCCGGATGTGCCAGCACAGGCAGCTTTTGGGGCATGCAGCACCTGTGCCAGGTCCCAGATGTGCCAGCACAGGCAGCTTTTGGGGCATGCAGCACCTGTGCCAGGTCCCAGATGTGCCAGCACAGGCAGCATTTGGGGCATGCAGCGCCTGTGCCAGGTCCCAGATGTGCCAGCACAGGCAGCTCTTGGGGCATGCAGCACCTGTGCCAGGTCCCAGATGTGCCAGCACAGGCAGCTTTTGGGGCATGCAGCACCTGTGCCAGGTCCCAGATGTGCCAGCACAGGCAGCTTTTGGGGCATGCAGCGCCTGTGCCAGGTCCCAGATGTGCCAGCACAGGCAGCATTTGGGGCACGCAGCACCTGTGCCAGGTCCCAGATGTGCCAGCACAGGCAGCTCTTGGGGCATGCAGCGCCTGTGCCAGGTCCCAGATGTGCCAGCATCCAATGTGCATGCATTTGGGGCATGCAGCACCTGTGCCAGGTCCCAGATGTGCCAGCACAGGCAGCTTTTGGGGCATGCAGCACCTGTGCCAGGTCCCAGATGTGCCAGCACAGGCAGCTTTTGGGGCATGCAGCACCTGTGCCAGGTCCCGGATGTGCCAGCACAGGCAGCTTTTGGGGCATGCAGCACCTGTGCCAGGTCCCGGATGTGCCAGCACAGGCAGCTTTTGGGGCATGCAGCGCCTGTGCCAGGTCCCGGATGTGCCAGCCCAGGCAGCATTTGGGGCATGCAGCGCCTGTGCCAGGTCCCAGATGTGCCAGCACAGGCAGCTTTTGGGGCATGCAGCGCCTGTGCCAGGTCCCAGATGTGCCAGCACAGGCAGCTTTTGGGGCATGCAGCACCTGTGCCAGGTCCCAGATGTGCCAGCACAGGCAGCTTTTGGGGCATGCAGCACCCCCTGCTCCCCTGGGACCCCCAGTGCTCCCCCCAGAGAGCCCAGCCCTCCCCTCTCACCCCATGGTGTTGAAGTCATCGTCAGGAGGCACGTAGTCTTCGTCGTCGCTGGTCAGCCCCAGCTCGTTGCCGTAGCACTGGTGGACAAAGTGCCAGAGCTCCTTGGGGCACAGGGGCTGCAACAGGGACACCCAAAAATCACCAATGTGCAGCCAAAAATGCCAAAACACACTGAAATTATCTGGAATTGTCACTGCCAGGAGGACATTCCTTGCCCTGAAAGAATGGAGAGATTCTCATCCTTGAGGTGAGAGCCTTTCTGTGGGCTCTGCTCTGTGAAATTCCATTTTATGGAGATTATTATTATTATTATTATTATTATTATTATTATTATTATATTTTTATTACTTAATTTTTATATATACTTACATATTTATATTCATCGTTCTTATATTTACATTTATAGCTGCATTTTATCTATATTTATATTTTATTTCTATCATTATATATAATTCTATATGTATATAAATATATGAATATGCAAAATAGAAATATAATAACACCGGCATTATTTATTATTATTTATTATTATTTATTATTATTTATTATTATTTATTATAGAAATTATATATCTATATTTATAGATATAGAATTTTCATATATTATAGTAATAATTTAAAATGTCAATTATTTATTTATTTATATTTAAATGTTACTTTTTAAATTGTGTATTTTAATATGTTATATAAATAGATGTAATTATGATTTTGTTATAAATATAATACCCCATAATAAATATTATAAATTTTACAGTTATGGATAATGTTATATATAATTTTACATAGTATATGTAATGTATAAAATATATGTAGAATGTATTATATATATATATATATATATATATATTTTCTGCTGTGCCTCCACTCAATGTCTGCTGTTCCATCAAACCCCAAGATTTTATGAGTTTTGGTTTTTTTTCCCCTTAAACTTTTTGTTAAATTAAAGCTGCCTGAAGAATTCCAGCTGCAGGGAAAATTATCTAAAACAATCTATTAAAAAAATAATTCAAATAATCTAAAGCAATGAAGAAAAACATTTCCTGCTGCAGTTTGGAATCAAAAGGAGTTGGTGTCACCAGACACCCCTGTGAAAAGTTAAAAAAAAGTAAAAAATAGAAAATAATTATCCAGACCACTGAAAAAAGCCCAGATTTTAGGGATGCAGGTCAGTGATCAGCACATGACTGTGACATGAGGCTCTGAAAAATGGGGCTTGTGATTTAAACTTGTGATTTAAAGATGTGCTACAGGGATGAAAGGGGATTTTTACCCCGAAAAACTTATGACCAACAACAAAGATTTCTTGGTAATGAGGGGGAAACAAACCCAGTGAACTTTTTCTGAGTTGCTGGCTTGAATTTTTTCCCATAGTAACTGCATGGGATAAGGAGGAATTTTTAAATCTAGTTCCTCACAGCAGCAACCAAAAATATGGGGGAAAAAAACCTCTAACGAGGAATTTTCATCCAGAGAAATCTGCCTGCTCCTCCTCCTTCCCACACACAATAACTCACACCCATGTCTTATCAGGAAAACTGCACTCAGCTTTTTCTCCTTTTTTCCTGCATCCCACATTTGGAAAAAAGAGCTCTGGAAGTGTTTCCTGTGTTTATCAGCCCCTGCCTCAGCTCCTTTTTTGCCTTGACCTCGAGATCAAGGGCGCTGAATTCCATTTGGAGCTCCAAAAGCTGCTCAGGTTCCAACCACAGGCAAGGTGATCCTTTCTGCTCCTCAATCCTACTCTGAATTTTGGGACAGGGTATTCCTGGTGCCTCATTCCTCCTGAATTCCAGCCAGGACACCCCAAAATGCTGGAACATCAGGGCCAGAAATCCCCTCCATGCTGTGGAACAGATACTCAAATTAAATCCATGATTTACAGGAACAGATTTATTTTAAAATCCAACCCACTGAGCCCTCACCCAGTGCACCCACAACTGCCCTCACTTGGATTTGGGATGTCCTGAACATTCATTTTCTGTCCTGCTCTCTTGAGGGCTGCTCCACTGTGGAATTACAAACTTCCAAAAAAATAATTTAAAAATCCTTCCTGAGACCTTGATTCCTCAGCAGAGGCGGAGCGGCACCTACTGTGTGTGATTTACCCCAGAAAATCAGTGATTTCTCCCAGAAAATGGGTGATTGACCTCAAAAAACGGTGGTTTATGCCAGAAAATGGGTAATTAACACTAGAAAACAGGTGGTTTATCCCAAAAAATGGGTGATTAACCCAATAAAATAGGTGATTTATCCTAAAAAAAAGCAGGTGGTTTACCTCAGAAAATGGGTGATTAACTTTAAAAACCAGGTGGTTTATCCCAGAAACAGTGATTGTGCAGAAATGTTGACTTCCCAAGAAAACGGGTGTTTATCCAGAAATGGTGATCAAACCTCAGAAAACAGGTGATTTAGGCCAGAAAATGTGTGATTTCCCCCAGAAAATGGGTGATTAAACCTCGGAAAAAAAATTCCCTGCAAAAAGAGGGAATTGCCTCTGCAGTCACGAGCCTGCTCTGCCTAAACATTTGTGTTTCATGTCCCTGCTGCCCAAAACCACTTTTATTTGCTGTCCCTTCTGCCCAAACACTTGTGTTTCATGTCCCTAATGCCCAAAATCACTTTTATTTGCTGTCTCTGGGTGTTTTTCAGCCAGAAGTGATGCTCCTGCCCACATCCATCCCTCTGTACCTTGTCCAGCAGAGCATTCTGCCACAGTCTGAACATCATCATGTACGTCCTGTCCCGGGCCCCAAAGGAGGTAAAAAAGTGCTGGATGGGGAGAAAGAGAGAGAAAAATCAGCTCAGAAAAAGCCAAAAAACAGGTGAAAAACACAATAAAGCTGTTTGGGGTCACTTTGCAGCTGGAGTGAGCTCATGGAGAGGCTCTCACCAGGGAGTGAGCACTGAAACAGCTCTGTGAGAGAGGTGCTGCTGTAAAATCTGAATATTTCACCTGGCCCCACACCTGAGCTCCAAAAGCCTTTCAAGCCAATCTGTCCCATCCTTTCCCAGGTTTGGAAAACCCCACACAACCTCTCAATGTGCCCGCAGCCTCATCATTGGGATTACCTTTTCAGTGTCAGTGCAAACTTGGATGGCATTGGGAATGAGCCGGGCTGTCTTCTCCTTGGTCATGGAGCAGATGTCCTTCAAGCGAACTGTCAGCTGGGAACAGCACCAGGAAAGGGAGAAAATCATGAGAAAAGCAGCAGAAAAACCCTTCCAAAGTCAGTGTGAGCAGATCCCCGGGGTTGACAGCAGTGGCAGAGCATCACCAGGGAGGGAAAAAGAGCAAGAAAGAGGGAAATTCAAGAGAAAGAAAAACCTCATCAGTGTCTCCCAGGCAGGGAAAAACACCAGGAAAGGAAGAAAATCATGAGAAAGGCAGAAGAAAAGCCCTTCCAAAGCCAACGTGGGCACAGCCCCAAGGCTGCCAGCAGCGGGAAAGCTTCACCAGGCATGGAAAACCTCCAGGAAAGGGGGAAATTCAAGAGAAAGGCAGAGGAAAAACCTCATCAGTGTCTCCCAGGCAGGGAAAAACAGCAGGAAAGGGAGAAAATAATGAGAAAGGCAGCAAAAAAGCCCTTCCAAAGCCAATCTGAGCACAGCTCCAGGGTTGGCAGCAGTGGGACAATCTCACCAGTGTCTCCCAGGCAGGGAAAATCAGGAAAGGAAGAATATGACAAGCCTTTCGAGGCAATGTGGCAAACCCACGTGGGTGCACTGGAGAGCTCCACGGGTGTGTCACAGTGTCTGGTTGATAAGGAAGTGAGGTTGGGAGGTGTGACAAACCAGAGGCCAGATTGAAATGGCACCTGGTGTGATCACTGAGGACAGGGGTACACCTCTGAGAACACGGGGGGTTAAAAAGCAGAGAAAAACAGGCAGGGAAAAACACCAGGAAAGGGAGAAAATCATGAGAAAAGCAGCAGGAGAGCCCTTCCAAAGCCAATGTGAGCACAGCCCTGGGGTTGGCAGCAATGGGAGAGCCTCACCAAACATGGAAAAACACCAGGAAAGGGAGAAAATCATGAGAATGGCTTTGGAAGGGCTGTTCCTGCTGCCTATGGAGCAGAGCCCCGGGGTTGGCAGCAGTGGGAGAGCCTCACCAGGCAGGGAAAAACACCAGGAAAGGCAGAAATTCAAGACAAAGGCAGCAAAAAAAGCCCTTCCAAAGCCAATCTGAGCACAGGGTTGGCAGCAGTGGGACAATCTCACCAGTGTCTCCCAGGCAGGGAAAAAACACCAGGAAAGGCAGAAATTCAAGACAAAGGCAGCAGGAACGACCCTTCCAAAGCCAATGTGAGCACAGCCCTGAGGTTAACAGCAGTGGGACAATCTCAGCAGCGTCTCCCAGGCAGGGAAAACCACCAGGAAAGGGAGAAATTCATGAATAAGGCAGCAGAAGAGCCCTTCCAAAGCCAACGTGAGCCCGAGGGTTGGCAGCAATGGGAGAGCCTCACCAGGCATGGAAAAACACCAGGAAAGGGGGAAATTTGTGAGCAAAGCAGCAAGAACAGCCCTTCCAAAGCCAATGTTGGCACAGCCCTCAGTGGGAGAGCCTCACCAGGCAGGGAACAAGACCAGGAAAGGAGAAATTGATGGCAAAGGCAGCAGAGGAGCCTCACCAGTGTCTCCCAGCGGAAGATGTTGCTGTAGAAGCAGATCCAGTTCTCGGAGAGGTAGAGGCGGCCCTGCAGGAGAATGTCCCTCTGGAGGGCACATGAGTAATCTGGGGGAGGACAGCACGTGGTCAGAAAGGAGCAGAAAACCACAAGATGCCACCGATACCTTCAGAGTTTTGCCTTTGTGTTTTTCAGATCGTGAGCTGCATCAGCGCATGAGTCTAAACCCCATATAAACTCCATGTAAACTCCATATAAACTCCATATAAACTCCATATTAACTCCATATAAACTCCATATAAACTCCATATAAACTCCATATAAACTCCATATAAACTCCATATAAACTCCATATAAACTCCATATAAACTCCATATAAACTCCATATAAACTCCATATAAACTCATATAAACTCCATATAAACTCCATATTAACTCCATATAAACCCATATAAACTCCATATAACTCCATATAAACTCCATATTAACTCCATATAAACCCATATTAACTCCATATAAACTCCATATAAACTCCATATTAACTCCATATAAACTCCATATAAACTCCATATAAACTCCATATAAACTCCATATTAACTCCATATAAACCCCATATAAACTCCATATAAACTCCATATAAACTCCATATTAACTCCATATAAACCCCATATAAACTCCATATAAACTCCATATAAACTCCATATTAACTCCATATAAACTCCATATAAACTCCATATAAACCCCATATAAACCCCATATAAACTCCATATAAACTCTTCACATTTTGGTCAGAAAAAAGAATTCCTCTGGGCATGAAATTCAAGGACACCCAACAGCCTCAGGCCCCAAAAAGCACAAATAAAAGTGAACTGGGGAGGAGAGAAAACTGGGGGAATATGATCTCATGACATGAAGCTCTAATTGGACAATTAACCCCTGATATGTGCAAATAGACCAAACTTGTAATTGTGTGAAAAACTCATGACAGTACCTGAAGGCCCTTCATTAAATATATCCATGGATATATTTTTATAAAATATAATTATATATATATATATTATAATATATATGATATATTATATATGATATAATATATTTATATTATATTATAGTAAATTATATTTATATATTATAATAATATATCCATGTTTATATATAATATATAAATATACATATTATATATTATATATTATATATTATTTATTTAATCCATCTAGACATGGAAATAAAGTTACAGGACTGCTCTTTCACCTTTTTGGACATAAACCCCATTCATGATTGTGGAAGAATTTAAGTATGAAAACCTGGTTGGATCTGGGCTGCTTTTCTCCCCAGAGCCCCTTTATTGGAACAAAGTTACAGGATTGCTCTGTCACCTTTTTGGACATCAATCCCTGGTGTTTGTGGATTAATTTAAGAATGAAAACCTATATTATGAAATATATGAATATACGAAAATACATATTAACATATCAAAATATATATGTTATATATAAATATATATATCCATGTTTTCATATATAATATGCATGTTTATATATATTACATATTATATATTACATATTATATTATATATTATATATTATATATTATATATTATATATTATATATTATATATTATATATTATATATTATATATTATATATTATATATTATATATTATATATTATTTATTTAATCCATATAGACATGGAAATAAAGTTACAGGGCTGCTCTGTCTCTGTTTTGGGCATCAACCCCAGGTGTTAGTGGATGAATTTAAGAATGAAAACTTAGCTGGATCTGTGCTGCTCTCCTCCCCAGAGCCCCTTTATTGAAATAAAGTTCCAGGACTCTGTCAGCTTTTTGGACACCAACCCCAGGTGACTGAGGATGAATTTAAGAATGAAAACCTGGCTGGATTTGTGCTGTTCCCCTCCCCAGAGCCCCCTGGGGCTGCCCTTACCCACGATGAGGCGCTCGGAGTTTATTGGAATATTTTTTTATTGGAATAAAGTTCCAGGACTCTGTCACCATTTTGAACACAAGGCCCTGGTATTTCTGGATGAATTTAAGAATGAAAACCTGGCTGGGTTTGTGCTGTTCCCCTCCCCAGAGCCCCCTGGGGCTGGCCCTTACCCACGATGAGGCGCTCGGTGTCCGGGAGCTGCTTGAAGAGTTTCCTGAAATCCTCATTGCGCTGCTTGTACGTGGGGCTCAGCACCTGCAGGGAAAAAGGGGCTGTGAGGACAGGGGGCAGCTGGGACACGGGCTGGGGACAGCAGGGACACCTCAGGGACAGCAGGAGAAGGGGGGCAGAGGCACTGAGGAGCTCCCATCACAGCCCAGAGATGGGAGGGTTCGGGCTTTATGCAGGGAGGGAGAGGAAGAGGAGAACGTGGCTTGGGAAAGCAATCCGGGCTGGAAAGGGAAAAATCCTGGAAAGGCTGCAGCCCTGCCTGCTCAGGAGTTCTCTGTGCCTGCAGAGTTCCCTGTCCCTGCACAGGAGTTCTCTCTGTCCCTGCATGCTGACCAAGGTAGGGTGTGTGCTCTGCTTGCAGCACTCACCTGCCAAACACCAGCAATGGGGCAGCTACTCCAGGAAAATGGCGATTTGCCCCAGAAAATGGGGGGTTCAGAACATAAAATGAGGAATTCAGCACAGAAAATAGGTGATTTACCGCCCAAAATGAGGGATTCACCACAGAAAACAGGGGATTCACCACAGAAAACAGGGCATTCACCACAGAAAACAGGATTCAGCACAGAAAATAGATTTACCCCAGAAAACGGCTGATTTAGCATGGAAAATGGAGGACTTACCCCAGAAAAGGGGTAATTCAACCCAGAAAATGGGGAATTCACCCTAAAAAATGAGGGTTTGCCTCAGAAAATGGGGAATTGGGCCCTGCCAGAGGAGCTTGAGCAAGCACTGTCACTGAGAGCTCAGGATTCCGCATTCCCACCCCTCTCCCCACCAAACACAGCCACGTGCTGGGATAGTGAGAACACCTCACTCCCAAAGGGCTCTCCCAGATATCCCAGGCACTGAGCCCTGCCCTGCCCCTGTTCTGTGTCCTGGCCTCAGGGACCACAGGGCTGGAGGGACATCAGGGGTTTATGGGGTGACAGCCCACAGCTCCTCCACGCTGTGCCAGCTGCTCCCCACAGCCACAACCCCTTCAAATCCACATCTCCAGAGGATCTGCAATGCTCCTTTTCCCACAAACGCAGAGAAGGAGCCTCATTTTCCTTCTTTATCCAACAATCCAGAGGCACTGATCTCCTAGGGCAGAAATGTGGGAGTGTTCCAGCACTGAAGGGCCCCAAAATTCTGAATTTAGAGAAGGCAATTTCTGCTTAAGAATGGTGGTGGAGCCACAGGGGTGGGAGGAATACAGAGTTTATTTAGAATCAGCCTCACAGCTCTGCCAAAAGCTGTCAGATCGCAGCAGATTTGATGCTGGTTGTCAAATCACAGACAACCCCTCGCCCCCAAAAGCGTTCCCTGTTCCTCACAGCAGCTCAGAACTAGACACAGAATATTCCAACAGGAGCAGAGGGCCCACAGGAAGGGATCTCACTCTGAGCAAAACCTGCCAACCAGCTGATGACAGAAACATCAACTGTACTTCCCAAACTCCCAGCCTGAACATCTGGAAAAGATCTTGGTGTGAGATGGGCTCCAGCAAGAGCCCACGGCCAAGATTTCCAGGAACAAGCAGAGAGGATGGGGATGGAGTGGGGAAGGGGGATTGTAATCCCTGCAGGGCTGAGCTTGGGCTCAGCAGCAGCTCAAACCTGTCCTGGCAGAGCTCTGCCCTGCCAGGGCACAGCCAGCCCAGTTCAGACACTCACAGCTGGGATCCCATCAGGTCCAGGGCTGGCATTTCCTCCAGAGAAGTCCATAAATCCCTCCAGGTCCCACCAGGGCAGCTCTTGGTCCAGGCAAAGATCCCAGAGGGAGCCACACTCCAGCAGGGAATCCATCAGCTCCTTCCCTCAGCCCTGCTCAGCTGCCCAGCTCCACTGCAACTCTGCTCTTCCTGCTCCCTCTGCTCCTTCTTTATGTCCAAAGCCCAGAGGTGCAGCCTGGCAGGAGTCCAGGTGGGTTTAGGTGCCTTCCCCTGCTCTCCTGCCAACATCCAGGTAATCCAAAGCACACAGAGGTGCAGCCTGAGGAGTTCAGATGGGTTTAGGTGTCTTCCCCTGCTCTCCTGCCCACATCCAAAGCTCAGAAATGCAGCCTGGCAGAAGTCCAGGTGGAGTTAGGTGCCTTCCTCTGCTCTCCTGACAACATCCAGCTCATCCAAAGCACAGAGAGGTACAGCCTGAGGAGTCCAGGTGGGTTTAGGTGCCTTCCCCTGCTCACATCCAGCTCATCCAAAGCCCAGAGGAGCAGCCTTTCAGGAGTTTAGGTCAGTTTAGGTGCCTTCCTTCACTTTCCTGCCCACATCCAGGTAATCCAAAGCCCAGAGGTGCAGCCTGGCAGGAGTTCAGGTGGGTTTAGGTGCCTTTCTCTGCTCTCCTGCTCACATCCAAAGCTCAGAAATGCAGCCTGGCAGGAGTCCAGGTGGGTTTAGGTGCCTTTCTCTGCTCTCCTGCCCACATCCAAAGCTCAGAAATGCAGCCTGGCAGGAGTTCAGGTGGGTTTAGGTGCCTTCCTTCACTTTCCTGCTCACATCCAGGTAATCCAAAGCCCAGAGGTGCAGCCTGGCAGGAGTCCAGGTGGGTTTAGGTGCCTATCTCTGCTCTCCTGCTCACATCCAGGTAATCCAAAGCCCAGAGGAGCAGCCTTTCAGGAGTTTAGGTCAGTTTAGGTGCCTTCCTTCACTTTCCTGCCCACATCCAGGTAATCCAAAGCCCAGAGGTGCAGCCTGGCAGGAGTTCAGGTGGGTTTAGGTGCCTTTCTCTGCTCTCCTGCTCACATCCAAAGCTCAGAAATGCAGCCTGGCAGGAGTCCAGGTGGGTTTAGGTGCCTATCTCTGCTCTCCTGCTCACATCCAGGTAATCCAAAGCCCAAGGAGGTGCAGCCTGAGGAGTTCAGGTTAATTTAGGTGCCTTCCCCTGCTCTCCTGCCCACATCCAGCTCGTCCAAAGCAGAGAGAGGAGCAGCCTGACAGCAGTTTAGGTGCCTTCCCCTGCTCTCCTGCCCACATCCAAAGCTCAGAGGTGCAGCCTGGCAGGAGTCCAGGTGGGTTTAGGTGCCTTCCCCTGCTCTTCTGCCCACATCCAGCTCGTCCCAGGCAGCCCCTGAGGATCCCAGCGAGGATTTCCCCTCCAGAGCACTTTTCCCAAAGAGGCTCATGGGGGTGGTTGTGCTGCTGGGCACCCTCTGTGCTCTCCTGCTGCAGCCTCAGCAGTTTCTCGCTGTGGGCATCCCCTGCAGGAGCCCTGGCAGGTGTGAGCAGGGCAGCACAAGCCCCCAAATGTCCAGGAGTGCCAGACCCGACCCCACACAGCTCCGGCCCCGACTCACGCGGCTCCAACAGCTCCAGCTCAGCTCTCCCCTCTGTGGCAGCAGAAAAAGCAGCAATTCTGCCTCCTCAGTGCCTCAGGCTCTGCTCTCAAAGGCAGCCTCAGTCTCTGTGCTTCTCATGGAAGGGGCGGGCAGGGAAGATCCCAAAATGCCTCCCCATGGCTGCAGTGAGTGGAGCTGGGAACGCTGGCGGCCAATGCCCGGCAGTAACCCGGCCCTGCCTCCCAGCAGATGTTTCCTGTCATGGAAAGTTGCTGGACAGAGTGTGCTGGAGGCTGAGGGGAGCCTGGGACGTGGGCTGCTGTCCCACTCCCTGCACACGGGCCCCTGTCCCTCTCCCTGCAGGCCTCAGTGCCCTCCCAAACACAGGGGGGCTCCTGAGATCTGCCCACACTGGCTGGGACAGCAAATACCCCTGATATTCTGATATTTAGAAAAAGAAATAAACTCTGTATTCCTGAAAAAGACAATTGGCTGGGGAGGGGTTTGGAACACAAACCCTGTGAGGAACCAGTGAGGGAGAAAAGGAGACTGAGGAGACTCGGCCTGGTTGAGCCTGCAGACACCCCTGGGTGATGGGGGCTGTCCACAGGGCTGAGATGGATGGATGAGGGGCACCTCAGTGGTTCTCCATGTGTGAGGAGCAATATTTGTGTTTCCCGGGCCACACTGAACTCAGGGGTGAGGGCACACCTCAAGTGCTGTGCCCAGCTCTGGGCCCTCAGCTTGGGAAGGACCCTGGGACACTGAGCACATCCAGAGGGGCTGGGAACACAAACCCTGAGAGGAACCCTGAGGGAGCTGGGGGTGCTCAGCCTGGAGAAAAGGAGACTCAGGGCTGCCCCCATCACTCTCACAGCTCCTGAAAGGTGCCTGTGCTCAGCTGGGGCTGGGCTCTTTCTCCAGAGCACACAGCCTCAAGCTGCACCAAGGGAAATGCAGGTTGGATATTAAGAAAGAGTTTTTTAGAGAAAGAGTGATAAAGAGTGGAATGTTCTGCCCAGGGAGGTGGTGGAGTCGCCATCCCTGGGTGTGTTTAACAAAGCCTGGATGTGGCACTGGGTGCCAGGGTTTGGGTGAGGTGTTGGGGCTGGGTTGGACTCGTTGATCTTTAGGGTCTCCTCCAACCTGGTGATTCTGTGATTTTTCTGAATTCTGTAGTTCTGTGGTTCTGTGTCTGTTCACTGCTCACGTCAGTTACAGGAAGAAGAAAAATATTCAGGCATGTGATAGATAAAAATAAAGGATGTGGCTGGGAGGAAGCAGCCATGGGAGGCCCACAGAGGCAGAATCTGAGGGGCTGCACCACTCCTGGGTTCATCTCTTCTCCCCAAAAATGGGACTTTCTAGGATTCATTAATAAGTCAGGTCACTTTGGGAATGAAGGGCTGAGTGAAGTCCCTGCAGGCCCAGGAGATGTCCAGGAGATGTCCTGGGGTGCTGGCACTGCCTGTGCCCCCTGCCCTGGGTCCCAGCCTCTCTCCCTGCTCAGTGCAGGCAGTGCCCAGGTAAATGCCCACAGCAGGGCACCAGCTCTGCTCAGCTGTGAGCAAACACTGAAATAAATCCCTCATTCCTCCAGAACTGGGCACACAGACCCCAGAAAACACCAAGCAGCCAACCCAGCCCTGCAGAGCCTCTGCTCCAGGCCAGGGGGGCAGCTTGCTCACTGACAAGCTCTGGCTGCTCAGCTGCACCCCAAAATCTTTGGGGTACAGAGGTGTTTCCATTCAGCACTGTAGCAGTGCATCCATCTGCACCCCAAGATGAGGGAATAATAATAAAAAACAACAACAATACCAAAAACCCAAAAACAACCCAAAAAAGCCCCATTCTTTAGCCAGTGAATGACAAAGAATTTGCAGCCACCTGCACTGCTTTACTGAATGCTTTACTGAGTTTTCCTTGCCTGGAAACTCCAAAAGGGATTGAATAAAATAAAATAAAAATCCACCCCCAGCCCTCTGTCTGTGCAGAGATGTGCCAGCAGTGATGGGAAGAGCTGAGCTGGAGGCAGCAAACATTAAAACATTAACTGCACTGCAAACACAGAGATGGGACAGGATGGCACTGCCCAGGTGAGGGAACTGCTCCCTGGGGAATGGGGACACAAGGGTCACTCCCTGTGCTGACATCTCCCTGTGGTGACATCTCCTCATTCCACACAAACAAATCCTCCGTGGAAACTTCCAGCAAACACTGCTGGGGAAAAGGACAGGGCAGAGAACACAAAACCTGAGGAATGTTGAGTTTTGGACAGCACAGAAAATAGAGAGATGGCACAAGGGACAGAAAACAGGGAGAGAGATGGCACAAGGCACAGAGGAGAGGGGGAAGGAAAAGCTCATCCAATTTTCATGACTGATGGATTTCTGTGGTTTACATTGCTTCTGGAAAACTCTGGAATAAACAGAACACGATCTGGGAGAGTTTAGACCCCACTGACAGCAGGGCTGGTGTGAAAAGCCAGCAAAGAAAGTCCAACAGCATCTCCTCTGAACCCATTCTCAGATTTTCCATCTTTTTCTCCTTTTAAAAGTGAATGAAAAGCAGAGGAAGATGCTTCAAAGTAATCACAGGGATCTGGGCTGGAAAATGGATCTGAGTTCATCATCACAGGAGCTTGCACTAAAAGTTTGCTGCTAATTTAGTGCCTCTACAAGCCAGCAACTGGTAATCCACACATTGAAAGTTATGGAAAACCTGACAGGATGAAAAGCACCTGAAAGGCAGGGAGTTAACACTGCTCCAGAAATAATCTGATGAAATGGTTACTGGAGTTAACCATTATGAAATGGTTACTGGGAGTTCAAAGATGATTTACAGAGAAACAGGCTCCTCAACATCCTGCTCACGCATCAGGCCTGGATTTCTGCACTGAACTCCATTCCCATGATTGCTGCTGCTCACCTGCCACCCCTGGGAAGGTTTTCCTGATGTTCTCCCCAAAATGAGGCAAAATTCCCCTTTCCCTTTATCAGAAATGTTTGACGCTTTCAGGAGCTGAGTTTCTCCTCCACTGTGGCACCCACGAGGTCTCCAAGAACAGACAGAGCCCTCTGAGCCCAACCAGGGCTGATTCCTTATCAGTCTTGTGATTCTTATCAGTCTGGGTATTCTCCAGAAGCTCAAGAGCTGCTCAGAGCTCCCCACAAAGGCCCTTTAGAGCCTCACAATCCACGTCAGATCCTCCCAGCTCCTCCTGCACAGGCTTTCCCTGCATTCCCCTAAAGGAAAACTCTGTTCTCTCCTCTTTACCTGCCTCCCCAGGAGCATTTTGGGGTTGTTTTTGAGGCTCTGAGCTCCTGCCAGGCTGAGGGCTGCCTGGCAAATTTGTGTGCTGAATTTATGTGCAGAAATTTGTTGGCAGAGCTGCAGGATCAGGGCTCCTGTCCCACTCCCTGCAATCCTCAGTGCAGACTTTGCTCTCCCAAACACAGGTGGGAAGGGCTGAGCTCTATTCATCTGCCCACACTCACTGGGACAGCAAATATTCCTGATATTCTAATATTTAGGAACACCTGAAAGAGACAATTGGTGTCTTTTCACTGCTTGGTTAAAGGAAGAAGAAAAATATTCAGGCAAGCCTGATTGCAGACTTTGCTCTCCCAAACGCAGGTGGGAAGGGCTGGGCTCTATTCATCTGCCCACACTGACTGGCACAGCAAATATTCCTGATATTCTAATATTTAGGAACACCTGAAAGAGACAATTGGTGTCTTTTCACTGCTCAGTTAAAGGAAGAAGAAAAATATTCAAGCAATCCTCAGTGCAGACTTTGCCCTCCCAAACACAGGGGGGAAAGTGTGGGCTCTATTCATCTGTGGGCTCTTCATCTGCCCACACTGACTGGGACAGCAAATATTCCTGATATTCTAATATTTAGGAACACCTAAAAGAGACAATTGGTGTCTTTTCACTGCTTGGTTAAAGGGAGAAGAAAAATATTCAAGCAATCCTCAGTGCAGACTTTGCTCTCCCAAACGCAGGTGGGAAGGGCTGGGCTCTATTCATCTGCCCACACTGACTGGGACAGCAAATATTCCTGATATTCTAATATTTAGGAACACCTAAAAGAGACAATTGGTGTCTTTTCACTGCTTCTGTAAGGAAGAAGAAAAATATTCAGGCAATCCTGAGTGCAGACTTTGCCCTCCCAAACACAGGGGGGAAGGTGTGGGCTCTATTCATCTGTGGGCTCTATTCAGTGTGGGCTCTTCATCTGCCCACACTGACTGGGACAGCAAATATTCCTGATATTCTAATATTTAGGAACACCAAAAAGAGACAATTGGTGTCTTTTCACTGCTCAGTTAAAGGGAGAAGGAAAATATTCAGGCATATGAGAGATAAAAATAAAGGAATTCAGAGCAAGGCAGACCTCGGGATGTAAATGGCCAAGTGAAAACCTCATGGATTTGAATCTCACCTCTTCCCTGCTGTCAGCTGAGTTTTCTCTAACTTTTCAAGTTCATCTTATTGATTCTCTTTTCAGAGCATCCTCTGGATTCTCCTGGTGCTGAGTTTAGAAGCCAACCTTGCTGTGGAGCAGCAGAAATGCTGCAGGATATTGAGACACAAACCCTAATCTGGGTTCACAGCCCAAGGGAGGCAGAATGAGGCAGGAAAACCATGGCAGATGTGCCAGGCTCAGAATGTCAGGCTCAGTGACACCAAAATGGGGCCCTTTGCCCAAAACCCAGAGAAAATAAGGAGAGAATCAGAGATTTTATCCCTGGCAGCACAATATCTCCAGTTTGTCTCTCATTTTAATGGCATCTGTGGGTGACAAGTGGCTTCTCCCAGGTGTGGAGTTCCTGACACCCCCCAGACAGAGCAGCTCCTCCTTGGGGTCCTCAGGGAAGCCAAACACAAATTTCCACCTCTCAGAGCCCCTCAGGGGTACAGGGTAAGGCACATCTCTGTTCCAGCAAACAAAACTACAAAGGAAAATCAGCTTTAAGGCCTGAGGTCTGTTTTATGAATTGTTTTAAAAATAATAAACGAATTAACAATAATTCACCATGCAGACACCACAATGGTTAAACCACAAGTGACCAACAGATTTTTGTCCCCCTAAAAACCACAATATTTCCAAACCAAAGTCTCCATGTACACAATTCCTCACTAAAGGCATGAGAATCCCTTCAGGGACTTTTCCTTGCCCCTGAGCTTCTGCTCTTCCACCACAAGGACAAGAACACGAATCAAACCCCAAAACTCTGAGTGCATTTATTGCCAAACAATAAATATTCTCACTCTCACAGAGCACCTGCACCAGTTTGGATCTGTCCTCTGCAAAGCCGAGCAGAGAAAGCACAACCAGAGAGAGGGGCAGCTCTGCCAGACCAACCCATGAGCTCATTTCACCCCTTTCCTCCCACTTCTCCACAGGGCAGGGATGGCAATCCCAAAAAAAAGCACTGCTGGGATTCACAGAACACACAAGGCACGAGAAGTTGGTGGCATTTAAGGAAAAAACCACAAAAAAAAAATAGAGAAAAAGGAATCCAGGAGAGGGGAAAGGGAGGGTTCCAACTGGCAAAGAGGAATGCAGTGTTCCAGAGACAAAAAGACCAGTTAAAAGCAGCAAAAAAATGAAGAAAACTGGTGGTGCCTTGCAGATCTTTGAGGCCTATTTGCTCTTTTTGGGATTGTTTTTTGGGTTGGGTTTGCACAGTGCCTGGCACACAGAACAGTGTGGAGGGGTTTGTGTAAAAGAAGAGTGGGGCAAAGGAAATGTGAGGTTCTATGAAGAGGGAGATTCCACTGGTTCACTGCTAGAGCTGCCCTCAGAGGGGAGAGGAATGGAGGAACCGGAATGGTCCAAATGGCAGAAAAATCCTGCCTGGAAGGAGCTGCCAAACTCTATCAAGGAGATGCATTAGCAAAATTTTAATGGAAATAACACTGCCAAGTGGGACTGACTGGCTTCCTGCACTCTGTGCCTCATCCATATTTTCACACTGCTGCTTTTATCTGGCCAGAATGTCTCCGCTAACTAGAAAATGGGTTTGTTTTGTTTTGTTTACAAAGGAAAATAATGGGGTGGGGTGGGGAAAACCACAAAAAAAACGCAGCCAGTGCTTACTCTCCGGATGTACTGTCTCTCATGCTGAAAATATATGGAGGAAAAACAAGAGAACAGAAAGATAAGATAGAGAGGACATGAAAAACACAAGAGACCCACAGAGCACAGCAAAGCATCATGCAGCAGGGAATGGAGCTCAGCAGCTACAGGCAGAAGCAGTGAGAGCCAAAGTCACCTCTAGGCTGGTGACAGAGCCAGGGTTTGGCAGCAGCCAGCTCAGACTGAGGCATCTGCTCACAGCCCTTATCTGCCACTCCTCCACCTCTTCTTGGTTTGTATTTTATTCTTTAAATAAAATCTTATTCTTTTCTTCGCTGCCTCTGTCCCTCTGTGCCTCTGGGGTCTCTTCCTGCAATGCTGCTCACACCCAGCAGGATCCTGACTCTGCTTCTCCACCCTGCCCAAATTCAGCCCAAATCCCACATTCTGCTGCCCCCACTCTGCTCTGGAGGCTGCAGGAGGGCAGGAATTGTGGCTGCCCATGGGTGGCTGCTGCATTTACCTACGGCTGCTTCAGAGGGTACTTCTCCACCAGTTTGGCCCATCTAGGTTTGTATTTCATTCTTAAAATAAAATCTTCTTATTTCTTTTTTTGCTGGAGGCATCAGCCATTGAGCCCAGCTGGGGCTGGCAGGGAGGGAGCAATGTGGCCACCAGTTAAAAATAAGTTTGAGTTTGGTATTTGTGGGGAGGATCCTCCTGAGGTGGCAGGAGCTGCTCAGAGGTGTGTCCCTCTGATTCACTGTCCCTCTGTGCCTCTGGGGTCTCTTCCTGCAATGCTGCTCACACCCAGCAGGATCCTGACTCTGCTTCTCCACCCTGCCCAAATTCAGCCCAAATCCCACATTCTGCTGGCCCCACCCTGCTCTGGAGGCTGCAGGAGGGCAGGAATTGTGGCTGCTGCATTTACCTATGGCTGCTTCAGAGGGTACTTCTCCACCAGTTTGGCCCATCTAGGTTTGTATTTCATTCTTAAAATAAAATCTTCTTATTCTTTTATTCACTGTCCCTCTGTGCCTCTGGGGTCTCTTCCTGCGATGCTGCTCACACCCAGCAGGATCCTGACTCTGCCTCTCCATCTCACTGTTTGAGCCCAAATCCCACATTCTGCTGCCCCCACCCTGCTCTGGAGGCTGCAGGAGGGCAGGAATTGTGGCTGCCCATGGGTGGCTGCTGCATTTACCTATGGCTGCTTCAGAGGGTGGGGGCCCCACCGTGCAAAGGTGACACCGGCTTTGTGCCCCTCGTGCTGGCAGAAGGAAAAAACACCAAGGCAGAAGCAAAGGGTGGTTGGTGTTTCTCTGGGGTTGGTAGAAAATAATTCCTCTGTGGCCTCCAGACCACCCTGAGAGACGCAAAGGGTTTGCAGGGTGGCAGCTGTGGTGGTGTTTGCAGGGGTCTGAGGATGAGGGAAGAGACGAGGATCTGACTCCATGTTTCAGAAGACTGATTTATTATTTTATGATATATATTATATTAAAACTATACTAAAAGAATAGAAGCAAGGATTTCATCAGAAGGCTGGCTAAGAATAGAATAATAAAGAATGATAATAAAGGCTTGTGACTCTCAGAGAGTCCGAGCCAGCTGGGCTGTGATTGGCCATTAATTAGAAACAACCACATGAGACCAATCCCAGATGCACCTGTTGCATTCCACAGCAGCAGATAACCATTGTTTACATTTTGTTCCTGAGGCCTCCCAGCTTCTCAGGAGAAAAAATCCTAAGGAAAGGATTTTCCATAAAATATGTCTGTGACATCAGCTCTGTTTGTCACTGCGTGTCACCACACCCCACGCTGAGGCACCAGAGCTGCAGGATGTGGGGAGCATCACCAGAGTGACCAAAAGGACAAAGCTTCTGCCCTCTAGGATGTGGGGAGCATCACCAGAGTGACCAAAAGGACAAAGCTTCTGCTCTCTGTCTCTGGCATCCCTTCCCTGAGGACGCCAGCCCTCCTTTGCCAGTGCTGAGCCATTTCCAGCTCCTCCTCCTGGAAATGGTCAGGGTGCCCCAGTGCCACTGCAAAGCCCCTTTGCACCTTCCCCCCTCCCACCCAGAGCCACCCAGGGACAAGAGAAACGGGAGTACTTACATTATACCAACTCTGGCTTTTCTGTAAGGACAAAATAAAAGAGAAGCATTAGTTAGCACAGAGATCTTAGGATCAAAAAGAAAGAGGGACAGAGAAAGCAGGTCCAATCTGGTTTGGATCATTAGTGAAGTGAAAGTGGGATTAAACAGAAGATTTCAATGGGTTTCACAGTGGTGTGACACAGTTATCCCCAGTTACAGGAGCAAGGGACAAGTCCAGCAGCAGGAGTCTGGAACAGGAGACAGCTCGGGCCAAGGTGTGCATGTCCACATGCACACACACACAGACATGCTGTCACCTTGTCTGCAACCAGCAGTGCCAGCCAGCAACACAGGAGCTCATCATCATCATCATCACCATCACAACACCATCATCATTATCATCATCACATCATCATCATTATCAACATCACAACACCATCATCATTATCATCATCACATCATCACCATCATCATCACCATCACAACACCATCATCATTATCATCATCACATCATCACCATCACAACACCATCATCATCATCATCACTGCCAGCCATCTCTTTAGGGTTTTCATTCTTCCCCTTTCATTCTTCCGCTGGTCAAACTCACATTGAGCCCTCCAAGCACTGCGAAGGGCAAGGACACAGCTTTGCCCACAAAAGGCAAATGTCCCAAGGGTGTTTTGAATTTTAAAAGGGACACACACACACACAGAGCCAGGAAAAGTGCTGTAGAAAATCGCTAGAGAAGCTAGGCAAGGAAAAAAAAAAGATGGGATTTTTTTTTTTTTTCAGCATTTCAGCCACAGTGTTTTGCATCATCTGCACATGGGATTTTTTTTGGTTTTTTCCCCCCATCCTTATCATGGCGTTTCAGATGGTTGGAGAGGACAGGCCACACATCACATTGGAGCACACAGAAGAGCTGGCTCAGCTTGGAAAGCCACACTTGGCAATTTCCAGCTGGAGGTGAGATTTATCTGCACAGGGAGAGCAAGGAATGAGCTTCCCACTGCAGCCAGGCTGGACACTGAGCTCCTTCAGGACACAGGAATTCCCTTTTTGGGGGAATTTCCCTCATGGCAGTGAAGCCTGGGGACACCAGAGCCTTCCCCATGAGGGTGGGCAGCTCCAGCTGTGCTGTCCCCTCTCCCAAACCCTTCAGTGGACAACACACGGGGACAGCAGCAATATTTCACTGCCTTCCCTCCTCTGGAGCCATCTTGCTGCTGACCTCGGGGAATTTTCCAGGCTGGAATAGGAAGGGAAACGTTCTGTGCTGTGCCTGGCCACAGAGGAACCTCACTGAGAATTCCCTGGAATATTCATTCACAGGGACACAGGCACTGCCTGCCCACCAAGGACACGCAGGGTTGTTCTGCCACAGGGAAGGAGGAAAGCGCTGATGAAATCAGAGTGGAACAGATTTCTGTGAAGGGACAAGGGCAGCTCTGTTCCCACCCTGGATCTGCCTGCTCCAAGCTCCCTGTGTGCCACAGAACCTCACTGCATCCCATTTCTGAAGCATCCATTGCAGAGCTCCCTCATGAAAAGCCCCACAGTAACACAGCACTCAGGCTACAATACAAAAATACAAAAATCTGACATTAAAAAGAGGAACACCCCCTTTTTTCCCCCAAATCCTGGGGAAAGGAGATGAGCTGAGGGGCTGAACACAGAGCATGGCTCATATCCCATTCCAAGCAGAGGAATTTCCTCCTGCTTCCCACTCTTCTCCATACTTGGCCACACCTGATCCATTCATAAAGGACTGGGTTGAAGTCATCCCTCTCTGCAAGTAGGACGTGGAAAAAAACCTTATGCAACCCAGTCTGGACTAAAAAAAGCAGCAGGGTAATTAATCTGAGCCATGCACACAGCACCTTGTCCTCAGGAGCACAGCCCCTGAGGTGGAGCTGATTTTCCTGCAGATTTGTTTTGCCATCTGTCTGCCTTAACGAGCAAAAGGCGTAACTCAGAAATTCCTGGGGAAAAAAAAAAAAAACCACTCATAATCAAACTATAATTGGCACACACAGAGCAGAGGCACTGCTGCCACTCTGCCTGCTAAATCAGGGTGCCCATGCTGTGGTGTCAGCACAGCCCAACAGGATTTCAGTCCTCTCTGCTGCATTCATTGCCGGAACTATTTTATTTTTTTTTCCGTACTCAAATTTGAATTCCATTTTCCCTGAATCAAGGGTCTATAAAGGAGCTCTGCAGGTTCTTCTTTAAGCTCTTCCACACAAAAAAAATTATACTGAGGTCCATAATTATGGATTATGGATGATTGCTGATTATACCGATACTCCATTATGCTGATGTCCATAATTTTACCAACAACCTTAAATATACCAACACTCAAACCTCAGCTTTTGCCTCCACCAAGTCCAACAGCCTTGTCCAAAATCCAAACAACCTCAGCCCTTAAATCTCTCCTTAAATCTCTCTTCTAATTTATCTTTTTTTTAAAAGAACTCACTGAGAGGGAGATGCAAACTGTGAAAATCAACAAGACAGTAAAATGGAGAGGGGGGAGAGGAAAAAAGAAAGAAAAAGGAAAAACATATTCTTACTTTGAGCAGGTTAAGTCTGTCATACTGGAAAAAGAAACCATAAGCATTAGAACTGAAAAGAGAAAATAAATAAGTGACAGGAGGAGGGGGCTGCACACAGAACAGACAGGGAGAAGATGGGACAGGTTTGCAGAGATGATGCTACAGGAGCACAGAGCAGAGCTCGTGGTTACAGGGGGGCTGTAACCAGGAAGAGCTTGGGAGGAATGTGAAAAATGGAACATTTTCTCTAAACCTTTAATAACTGCCTCTAAATAGTCATGATTTAGTGACCTGACACCTGCATGCAGGGCTAGGGAAGGTCACAGCTCTGCAGGGCACACACCAAATTTCAACTGATAACCCAATACAGAGCTTCTGCCTCAGCAGCACTGACACTCCAGTGGAGCACTCCAGGGCTTAAGATCTCCTGTAGAGCACTCCCTCTGATAATTCCAGTGCTCAAAACTCCTGCTGGAGCACTCCCTGTGAGAAATCCAGGGCTAAAAATCTCCTGTAGAGCACTCCCTGTGGCAATTCCAGGGTTTAAAAATCTTAAAGGAGCACTGCCTCTCACTATTCCAGTGCTTAAAACCTCCTGCTGGAGCACTCCCTCTGACAATTCCAGTGTTCAAAACTCCTGGTGGAGCACGCCCTGTGACAATTCCAGTGTTTAAAACTCTTGCAGGAGCATCTCCTCTGCCAATTCCAGCATTTAAAATCCCTGATGGAGCATCTCTTCTGACAATTCCAGTGCTTAAAACTCCTGCTGGAGCACTCCCTGTGAGAAATCCAGTGCTAAAAATCTCCTGTAGAGCACTCCCTGTGACAATTATAGGGTTTAAAACTCCTGCAGGAGCACTCCCTGAGACAATTCCAGTGCTTAAAACTGGTGGAAAACTGCAGTGCTCAAATCCCCCTGCTGGAGAACTCCCTGTGACAATTCCAGTGCTTAAAACTCCTGGTGGAGCACTCCAGTGTTTAAAACTCCTAGTGGAGCACTGCCTCTCACTATTCCAGTGTTTAAAACTCTTGGTGGAGCACTCCCTCTACCAATTCCAGTGCTCAAAAACTCCTGGTAGATCATTCCCTGTGACAATTCCAGTGTTTAAAAGTCCTGGTAAAGCACTCCCTGCGACAAATCCAGTGTTTAAAACCCCTGATGGAGCACTGCAGTTCACTATTCCAACATTTAAATCTCCTGCTGGAGCACTCCCTGTGACTGTTCCAGTGCTCAAAACTCATGCTGGAGCACTCCAGTGTTTAAAACTCCTGCTGGAGCACTTCCTGTGACAATTCCATCATTTAAATCTCCTGGTGGAGCACTCCAGTGTTTAAAACTCCTGCTGGAGCACTTCCTGTGACAATTCCATCATTTAAATCTCCTGGTGGAGCACTCCAGTGTTTAAAACTCCTGCTGGAGCAGTTTCTGTGACAATTCCAGCATTTAAATCTCCTGGTGGAGCACTCCAGTGTTTAAAACTCCTGCTGAAGCAGCACCTGTGACAATTCCATCATTTGAATCTCCTGGTGGAGCACTCCAGTGTTTAAAACTCCTGCTGAAGCAGCACCTGTGACAATTCCAGCATTTGAATCTCCTGGTGGAGCACTCCAGTGTTTAAAACTCCTGCTGGAGCAGTTCCTGTGACAATTCCAGCATTTGGATCTCCTGGTGGAGCACTCCAGTGTTTAAAACTCCTGCAGGAGCAGTTCCTGTGACAATTCCAGCATTTGGATCTCCTGGTGGAGCACTCCAGTGTTTAAAACTCCTGCTAGAGCGCTCCCTGTGACAATTCCAGCATTTGGATCTCCTGGTGGAGCACTCCAGTGTTTAAAACTCCTGCTGAAGCGCTCCCTGTGACAATTCCAGCATTTGAATCTCCTGGTGGAGCACTCCCTCTGACGGCAGCACGACAGAACAGCACACACAAAAGAGGGCAGGGAGCTCAAGCAGCAATTGCACCAACACAGCAGCAAACTCATGGGCTCAAGCTGTTCCACCTCATTAGGCAGACAGGTTGGGAAAGCAAACCATCCTTCCTGCAGGAGATGGGTGGGGAGAGGAGAAGAGGCCGAGAAAGGAGAGTTTGGAATCTTTGCCCTCAGGTTTTTTGTTCCTAACCTCTCCCTGTGTGAGCAGACAACAGAATTGTCTGTGTGGGGAGGAGCAGGGGGTTAATGCCTGAAAATTCTGTGTGGGGAGAACCAGGGGGTTAATGCCTGAAAATTCTGTGTGGGGGGAAGCAGGGGATTAATGCCTGAAAATTCTGTGGGGGGGAAGCAGGGGGTTAATGCCTGAAAATTCTGTGTGTGGGAAAGCAGGGGGTTAATGCCTGAAAATTCTGTGTGTGGGGAGAACCAGGGGGTTAATGCCTGAAAATTCTGTGTGGGGGGAAGCAGGGGGTTAATGCCTGAAAATTCTGTGTGGGGGGAGAACCAGGGGGTTAATGCCTGAAAATTCTGTGTGGGGGGAAGCAGGGAGTTAATGGCTGAAAATTCTGTGTGGGGGAGAACCAGGGGGTTAATGGCTGAAAATTCTGTGTGGGGTGGAGCAGGGGGTTAATGCCTGAAAATTCTGTGTGGGAGAACCAGGGGTTAATGCCTGAAAATTCTGTGTGGGGAGGAGCAGGGGATTAATGCATGAAAATTCTGTGTGGGGGGAAGCAGAGGGTTAATGCCTGAAAATTCTGTGTGTGGGGAGAACCAGGGGGTTAATGCCTGAAAATTCTGTGTGGGGGGAAGCAGGGGGTTAATGCCTGAAAATTCTGTGTGGGGGGAAGCAGGGATTAAATGTCTGAAAATTCTGTGTGGGGGGAAGCAGGGGGTTAATGCCTGAAAATTCTGTGTGGGGGGAGAACCAGGGGGTTAATGCCTGAAAATTCTGTGTGGGGAGAACCAGGGGGTTAATGCCTGAAAATTCTGTGTGGGGAGAACCAGGGGGTTAATGCCTGAAAATTCTGTGTGGGGGAAAGCAGGGGGTTAATGCCTGAAAATTCTGTGTGTGGGGAGAACCAGGGGGTTAATGCCTGGAAATTCTGTGTGGGGTGGAGCAGCAGGTTAATGCCTGAAAATTCTGTGTGTGGGGAGAAGCAGGGGGTTAATGCCTGAAAATTCTGTGTGGGGAGAACCAGGGGGTTAATGCCTGAAAATTCTTCATTTGTGCCAGAGGGAGCACAGAACAGGCTGCACACTCGAAGATGCTCGTGGTTCCAGCTCAGAATATTCAGTGTGAGCAGGGCAGGAGGCTCTGAGAGCCTGCTGGGGGTCCTGCCTGGGATCCCCTTCCCCTCCAAACTCATCTGGGCTCCACTTCCCTCACTTTCTCCATCTGCCTCACACTGGTTGGGTTTTTCCCTCTCAGAGAAGCAGGGGCTGGCTGCTGGCACCTCAGAGCACACACATTTTATAAACATCCCTCTGTCCAAGTTTCTTCCCACCAACCCCTGTCCCCAAACCTCTGCACCTGCAGCTCAGCACAGCCTGTCCTGCCCACACTCACCTCAAACCCTGCCAGGACTCTGCTACTCCACACCTTGCCCACCTCACCTTGAGGCTTTAGCCCCACAGTGCTCCCCTGCACTTATCCCAAGCACAAGACAATCTGTCTAAAATAAAACACACCAAGAAGCTCCCAGCAGACAGCAGCAAGTCATGCAAGGTCAGGCTGGTCACAAGGACCATGACCAAGGGATGACAGTGAGCCAGCACTGCTCTCTGGGAACTTGCCTAGAAGGAAACCTGAGGCATCCACTGGGGAAAGGCCAAGACAAGGGTTCTGTGGATTTTTGTGAAGCCATTCTGTGGATTTTTGTGAAGCCATCCAAGCCATTCTGCCGCCACAAAGTGGAAATGCCAACAGCCTGGCACTTTCTCCAACAACACCCCACCTGTGTTTCTGATTTTTCCACTCTTCTGAGGGCAGCACAGAGGTGTGAGGTCAAATCCCAAACAATCTTATCTCCAATTCAAGCACCCACAGAGGGATCTTCCACTCCTCACCTCTCAGAGCGAGCCCATGAATTCTCACAATTCATTTGGGACAGGTTCTGCTCTACCAGGTTCAAGCTGGGTTCACCTGAAATCACTGATCTTTAATATTTACATCACACAGCAGAGCTTGCCAGGGCAGCAAGCTGAGATCACTGGCCACAAAAATGCAATTTATCATGGAAAGCAGGGAAGAAGTCATGGAGAACAAGTCTGGTTTCTGAAATCGTGGAACAACTCTGGTTTCTGAAATCATGGAGGAAGAAGGAAAGAGAAGGGATGGTGGCTCTGTTCAGCTCCAGAGGATTTCTCCCTGGCAAAGACAGCAGCTCACTTCAAGGGAGAGGGGAAAGCAGAACTGAAAGGCTGAAATGGTTTGGGATGTGATAACGTTCATCACAGGGGTGTGATGAAGAGGCCAGTTCAGTCCGTGTGAGCAAACACAGAGATGGCAGTGATGCCAGTGAACCCAGCTTCCAGCTACAGGCACGGGGCTGAGCTCTTGCTGGCATTCTCCCAGGCACAGCAGGAGAATGCCTGGCTGGGGTCAGCACTCAGCACCACAGGGAGGGTTCCTGAGTGGTGAGACAGCTCTACAGTGGGGGACAGGAGAGAAAAAAGAAGGCTTACTTTGGAGAGGCGCTTGTGTGACTTAATCGGAGAGAAAGCATGCAGGAATGAAAAGAGAGAAATTAGGGAGAGAAGAAAAAATTACCTGGCAGATCAAGAGAAGGAAAACCCACACACCCAACAGAGAGCACTGCACCCCCTCTTCCTCGTGGAAAGCACCAGGAATTAAAGTTCAGCTTTGGTAAAATTCTCACTCCCATGATTTTAATTTTGAGGGCCAGGGTGACACAACTCCTCTCTGTGGTTCCCTGTCACTAAGATTTTCTAAGTTCTGTAGTGAACTTTCTCACACACTTTCTGTAAATAATTCATGGTTTTGCATTCTTTTACAGAAGAAGAGAAAGTTGATGGACTGTTGGTTTGTCCAGTGTCATTGGAGAGGTGGCACTGTCACCCTCCAATCCACTGTCACTGTTAGAAAACTATAAATGTTAGAGTTAGAAAATAAACTTCTTTTTTCCTTCACCTTGAGAACAGCGGTGTGAGCTTGTGTTTTTGCGTGTCCTACAGCGACAATTCCCCTTCCCAAGGATCCCATTTCCCTGTGAGCACCCCCAGGGTGGCTCCAGCGTGCCCTGCATCCTCCTGCCTCCCACCCATGGCTTCCTTTGGGAACTCAGCGCTGGCAAGCCCGTGCTGAGGGTGTCACCAGCACTGGGACGGGGTTTGTAGGTCACTGCGTGCACAGGAAGCCAGGCTGACCTCAAGGGCAACCTCAGAACGCCAATGATTCAGCTTGAAAAACCCTTTTCCCCCCTCTTTTGAACTCACAGACTGCCCCAGAGTGGTGAGAGATCAGAATGTGGGCCACTGAGTGCTGTTCCCTCTGCTGAGTGGCCACGAAGGGGAGGGGATGAGGATTTCTGGTCTGTGACACAATCCAGCAATAAATCAGGCAAAGATCCAACAATTCATTTTATACAAGCCATCAGAGTTCTGCCTGGGAAATTATTCAGGCTGAAACATCTCCCTTCAAAAAGCTGGGCAAACACAAGTGCTCCTGACAGCTGACACATCACTGATCTCAGGGTTATAATCAAAGGTTTATTTGGCACCCCAGGCTCTCATGTGTGTTTTACCAGGTCCAACTGCTCACACAAAAACCTAGAGCCAAACCTGAAATGCTCTTTCTCTACACAGTAAAGACAAAGCCGTTTCTAATATGATTCAAAGACACAAAACCTTCCTGGGGAAAATATCAGCAACCCTGGGCATAACACTGCAGCCATGGGAGGGATGGGCAGAGGGGGGAAAAGTGATTCTGTGCAATTTGAACTGATCTCAGAGGGCTTGGATAGGGCTGGGGAAATGCACAGGCCCTTCCCAGGGGAAACCTTGGTAATGGTAAAAATGGTAAAAAGCAATTGCAACAGCTGATTTTCAAGGTGTGCTGAAAACCCCTGGTGGAGGGGTTTTCCCACAGAGCCCCCACAAGGAACAGAACCTCGAGAGAAAGGACCTAGAGAAAACAGGGCCTAGAGAAAACAGGGTTTGGAGAGAAACGACCTAGAGGAAGGACCTTGCTTTGAGAGAAAGGACCTAGAGAGAAAGGACCTAGAGAGAAAGGACCTAGAGAAAACAGGACCTAGAGAGAAAGGACCTTTCCTCAAGAGAAAGGACCTAGAGCAAACAGGACCTAGAGAAAGGACCATTCCTAGAGAAAGGACCTAGCGAAAACAGGAGCTAGAGAGAAAGGACGCAGAGAAAAAGGAGCTGTCCTCAGAGAAAGGTCTAGAGGAAAAAACAGGAAGGCATCTAGAGAAAGGACCTTAGAGAAAGATTCTAAGAGAAAGGACCTTTCTTGAGAGAAAGGATAACACTAAGAAAGAAAAAAGGACCTTCTGAGAGAAAGGACCTAGAGCAAACAGGACCTAGAGAAAGGACCATTCCTAGAGAAAGGACCTTTTCTCAAGAGAAAGGACCTAGAGAAAGGACCTTTACTTGAGAGAAAGGTCCTAGAAAAAACAGGACCTAGAGAAAGGACCTAGAGAAAACAGGAGCTAGAGGAAAAGAGCTAGAGAAAGGACTCTAAAAAGAAAGGACCTCTAGAGAAAGGACCTTTCTCAGAGAGAAAGAAGGACCTTTACTTGAGGAAGAGAAGGACCTAGAGCAACAGGACCTCTAGAGAAAGGACCTTTCTCAGCTGGAGAGAAAGGACCTAGAGAAACAGGACCTAGAGAAAGGACCTAGAAACAGACAGAGGAAAGGATCTAGAGAGAAAGGACCTTTACTCGGAAGAGAAAAAGGACCTAAAATTCCTAGAGAAAGGATACTAGAGGGAGAAAGGACCTTTACTTGAGAGAAAGGACCTAGAGCAAACAGGACCTAGAGAAAGCTGTAGCCTCACAGCTGTGCTCAGCCTGACCCAGGTGAAGGACTCTGAGTTAGCAGAACCCTCAGAAACCCCACGTGTGAAGAGGGAGGGAACCAGCCAGAGAAGAAGGCGGCAGAGGACAAAGCCAGCGTGGCCGATCCCGGCACCGCGTCCCCGCGCTCGCCCTCACCTTGGAGTTCTTGGCCCCGCTGCGGCCTGACTGTGAGGAGCAGCTCCTCTGGACGCCCTGCTCCGGCGTGGACGGCGACTTGTCCGAGGAGTGGTCGGAGCCCTTCTCCACCATGGCGTCCCCCTGGGCGTCCTGCGGCGTGGGCGAGCGCGAGCGTTTGCGCAGGATCGGGGAGCAGGCGGGCGTGCTGCGGTTGGAGTTACTGGCGGTGCTGCGGGGAACAGGGAGGGCACAGAGCGGGGTTAGAGCTGAAACAGCCCGGGCTGGGCAGCAGCCACAGCGCAGAGCTGCTTCCTGGGCTGTCACAGCAGCACTCCCCGCGCCCCCCGTGGGTTTGGGCACTTCTCCTTTAGCACAGGAACTGCTGGCAGTGCCTTTCTCCAACCACCCTCCAACCCCTCAGAGCACAGAGCAGGGCCCACCAGAAGGAACTCGTGGGCTCCTGGAGTTTCAAGCGATCTGAGCTTAGAAAAACCAAATGTGCACTGAAGAACGAGAGAAGTGTCCGTGTGTGCTCAATACAGCCTCGCTCTGCCCCTCCTTTGTTAGCGCAGCTCTTCTCAACAGGATGCATGAAAATGGGGTCACACCTTTCAGAAAACACCCCATCAAAGAGCATCACAAACCCCTGGGCTCTGGGAGGGGAGTTGTGATGACATTCAATGCAGCATTTCCTGTACAGAGCCATCCTTTCCCACACCAGTTAGAGCTGGGCATGGAAACGGTTTGCTGTGACCCAAAAGCGTTTGTGATTAAAAAAAAATTTAAAATTCAGTGCCTTTTTCACAATGGGAAACACAAGGCCTTTCAGAGTTTCACAGAAATTATGAGGGGAATGGAGCTTCTCATTCTCTTTCCTCTGCAAATGTCCCAGTAATGTACGAACTAACACAGAACAGGAAAACTCAGATTTCCTCACTGCTCCTTCTCTTTTGATGCCTCTCCTTCCTGCCAGACTCTTCAGAATCCCACACACTACCCCCATTTTTCCCTCCGTCACTCATTTCCTTCAGGAGCCAAATCTATTTCTGACCAGCCCAGACATCCTCGAGGCTTTTCCAGCTGTGCTGCCCAAGCCAGCAGGTCACAGAGGAGCCTGGTGCAGGGACTGGATCTGTACAAACTTCTTCAGGAGCCTGTTTTCTCATGAGCAACACCAAACACCTGACAGCACAGGCAGCAGGCAAAGGATGGAGGAATTACAGCTGCGAGGGACTGAATTAAAGAAGTTGTTACACTCAGGCTCTTAAGGGCTATGATTAAAGCCAAACTGCACACAGCAATCACAATAATGCACAGCAATGTGCTCCAAATGGATCATTTCCTCCCTGAAAACCTAGAGGAGCTGAACACACGCCTGAGGTTTCATTAATTGCCAGATAAAAACCATATCCATCTCTCCTTACCTCTGAATATGGCAAAACCATTTTACAAGCATTAGTTAGATACAAGCAGCCAGTGTAACACACTCCCCGGGTTCGGCTTGGTTTGGTTTTGGATGAGCTGCTCTTGTAAATTCTCCTTTATTTGCTCACTGCTTGTGTCAATGCACAAGTGATGAAATTTTCCCTGAGCAGCCTGCAGGAAGCACACAGCCAAGCTGCTTATGCAAACAGGGCCAGAATCAGATTTCCTGGGAGCTGGCACGGGGCAGGAACGGCAGCGTGGAGCGTCCCAGGAGCCCCTGAGATGATGTTTTCACCCCTACAAAGTGTGGAATTTCATTTCAGGCTTGAAATGAAAAATGGGTGTGCAAAATGTTCTGTAGGCAGGAAGGTGGATTAAGTTAAACTCTGCTCTGTTACCTGTTTCTACTCAGTAGGATGAGAAATATAGAGCAATAAAAAGCTGCTCAAATATCACCCAAACCCCAAGGCAGCTCCAGTGCCAAACAATCCCCCTTGGCCTGGGGCTTTTCACCAGGAGCAACTGAACATTCTCAAGGGAAATATTGTCACATCATCCTGTCCTGTGCCCTCCCTTTCCCTGGACAAGGCACAGGAATAATGAATGGCAAACCAATGCAGCAATAACAATATTCAAGATATATATAAATATATATACACACACACACATATATATATATACACACACACTATATGTACACACATATACACATACACATATATATATATATACACATATATATATATATAAAATAGCAATATTCAAGATTTAATCCCCCCCAAATAATAACTACAGGAAAACACAAATCAAAAAATTATCTGGACCATTCTCCCAGTAGCTCTGCCTGCCACAACTCAGGTAGAACATGAAGTGAAATTATCAGGGATTTCTTATTTTATTGAAGTACTAAAAAGCATCAGGTTCCTTCACAGATTTTCAGCTGATCCAGTCAAAATGGGTGTTTCACCTGGCCTGTGCTCCTGCTAAACTCAATTTTAGCAGCCCAGCAGAGCTAGATTGGTGACTCCAAGTTCATCAGCAGCAGTCCCAGGGATGGAATTGGTTCTGAACTGATGGAATTGCTTCTGAATTGCCATTTTTACACACTGCAGAAAAGGCAGACTTTTAATTAAAACCTCTGAATTCTGAAACTGTGTTGGTCCTGCTTGTTATTGAGGCAACACTGGTTGTGTGAGAGGTCCCCAAGAACACAAGGCAAGAATTTGAAGCCACTGTCCCCGTCACTGGCTAAACCTGTGTGAACACATGGGCTATTTTTTCCTCTACAAAACCTGAGTTTACCACACACAACCCCTGTCTCATTTTCACTTCGTGCGAGTTCAGTTTCACTTTGAGCCTGAGCTTAGAGCAGCTCTGTCAAGACCACAAAAAGCCAAACTCAGTCCAGCCTCTGTTTGCTTTCAGTTTGCACTTGGGAGATTTTGCTGCTGCTCAATGAAAGCTCAGAATGAGCAGCTCAAAAAACCAGGGTACAGCTGCCATAGTGTGCAGGTGAAACTCAAAACAATGCTGCAAAGTTTGGTGCTATTTTAGTCTTTTTTTGGTCTTACAGAGCTCCTCAAGGTGGGTTTTTAGTCACAGCCCAGCCCTGCAGCTGCACAGGAGCAGCACCAGCTCAGATGTTTTAGATCAATTCAGAGGCATTCAGATCATTGCTTGGAACTGACAATTTTATTTTTGCCCAGCTCACACACTGCCATAGCCACAATTTTTGGTGCCAGCTCTGCCAAGCACAACCTTGGGCAGATTCTGTCTACCAAGCTCATTTAAAAAATTAAATCCATCCACAAATATGGTGTTAGGTGTGTGTGGATTCTCACTTCTGTAGAAATAGGGGGAGAAAATCACACCAAGGGCTCCTTCTTTGGCTCTCCCGGCAGTCAGTGGCACAAATATCAAACCCAGGAGGGCTGAATTTCCCAATAATTGGGAAAAGCTGAATATTTCTCACATGAGGGACTGCACAGACACAGAAAATGATGGGTCTGTTGGCTGATGCCAGCCAGGATGGGCACGGAGAGCACAGGGCTGCCCCTGCCCCGAGCCCCTCAGGGCTCACCCTGCTCCTTCCCTGCAGTTTGAATTTCCCTCCTATTTTCTGATGAGTGGGAAAAGCTGAATATTTCTGACATGAAGGACTCATTTCAAGCTCATTTTTTAGGTTAAAAAATTAAATCCATCCACAAATATCATCTTGTGTGTGTGTGGATTCTCACTTCTGTAGGAATAGGAGGGGGGAAAAAACACCAAGGGCTCCTTCTTGGGCTGTCCCTGCAGTCAGTGGCACAAATATCAAACCCAGGAGGCTCCTATATTCTGATAACTGGGAAAAGCTGAATATTTCTCACATGAGGGACTGCACAGACACAGAAAATGGTAACTCTGTTGGCTGATGCCAGCCAGGATGGGCACGGAGAGCACAGGGCTGCCCCTGCCCCGAGCCCCTCAGGGCTCACCCTGCTCCTTCCCTGCAGTTTGAATTTCCCTCCTATTTTCTGATGAGTGGGAAAAGCTGAATATTTCTCACATGAAGGACTCATTTCAAGCTCATTTCAAGCTCGTATTTAGTTTAAAAAATTAAATCCATCCACATCTATTGTGCTCGGTGTGTGTGGATTCTCACCTCTGCCAAAATAGGGGGGGACAGTAACACCAAGGGCTCCTTCTTTGGCTCTCCCTGCAGTCAGTGGCACAAATATCAAACCCAGGAGGGCTCCTATATTCTGATAACTGGGAAAAGCCGAATATTTCTCACATGAGGGGCTGCACAGACACAGAAAATGATGGGTCTGTTGGCTGATGCCAGCCAGGATGGGCACAGAGAGCACAGGGCTGCCCCTGCCCCGAGCCCCTCAGGGCTCTCCCTGCTCCTTCCCTGCAGTTTGAATTTCCCTCTTATTTTCTGATAACTGAGAAAAGCTGATTATTTCTCACATGAAGGACTCATTTCAAGCTCATTTTTTAGGTTAAAAAAATTAAATCTATCCACAAATATCATCTTGTGTGTGTGTGGATTCTCACTTCTGTAGAAATAGGAGGGGGGAAAAAACACCAAGGGCTCCTTCTTGGGCTCTCCCTGCAGTCAGTGGCACAAATATCAAACCCAGGAGGGCTCCTATATTCTGATAATTGGGAAAAGCTGAATATTTCTCACATGAGGGACTGCACAGACAGAGAAAATGGTAACTCTGTTGGCTGATGCCAGCGTGGATGGGCACGGAGAGCACAGGGCTGCCCCTGCCCCGAGCCCCTCAGGGCTCTCCCTGCTCCTGCTCCTTCCCTGCAGTTTGAATCCGGCCCAAGCCCAGCCATGACGAACGCTTTCTGCAGTTGCCATGGCGACCGAGGCCTGCAATTGAACCAGCAATCCACGCCTGAAATGCCAAAACGGCCCTGACCCACTTTGAAATAAAAATAATTGTAATAAATAACGCTTTAGAGACCTAATTGCCCAGAGTGCATTCAGGGCCTCACGTCCCCCTGCAGAGTGGCCTTCAGTGGGTGAGACAGATTAAGTGAGGGACAGAACACAAACAAGCCCACCTAAGCAGCAGCCCCTTTGCTCTGAGGTGAAAACCTCTGCACAGAGCATTGGAAAGCACAGGAGGCTGGGTTTGTCTCCTTGCTTTATGTCCTTGCTGTCCCTAAAGGAAAAACATATTCAAAATACCATCAGCAAGCATGGGGTGGGTGGGAAGGGGCCCAACTCTGCTCAGATGTGGAGGAAAAGCATCACTATCTGCAGCCTTGGAGTATCTTGGAGCTGGAGAGCAGAAATTGTAGTGATAGGACAAGGAGTAATAAATTCAGATTGAAAATTTAAGTTGAAATTGTTCCCTGTGAGGGTGGGGAGGCCCTGGCAGAGGTGCCCAGAGAAGCTGGGGCTGCTCCGTCCCTGGAATTCCAAGGCTGGGTTTGTCTCCTTGCTTTATGTCCTTGCTGTCCCTAAAGGAAAAACATATTCAAAATACCATCAGCAAGCATGGAGTGGGTGAGAAGGGGCCAAATTCTGTTCAGATGTACAGGAAAAGCATCAATATCTGCAGCCTTGGAGTATCTTGGAGCTGGAAAGCAGAAATTGTGATAGGACAAGGAGTAATAAATTCAGATTGAAAATTTAAGTTGAAATTGTTCCCTGTGAGGGTGGGGAGGCCCTGGCAGAGGTGCCCAGAGAAGCTGGGCTGCTCTGTCCCTGGAATTCCAAGGCTGGGTTTGTCTCCTTGCTTTACGTCCTTGCTGCTCCTAAAGGAAAAACCTATTCAAAATACCATCAGCAAGCATGGGGTGGGTGAGAAGGGGCCAAACTCTGCTCAGATGTACAGGAAAAGCATCAATATCTGCAGCCTGACAGTATCTTGGAGCTGGAAAGCAGAAATTGTGATAGGACAAGGAGCAATAAATTCAGATTGAAAATTTAAGTTGAAATTGTTCCCTGTGAGGGTGGGGAGGCCCTGGCAGAGGTGCCCAGAGAAGCTGGGGCTGCTCCATCCCTGGAATTCCAAGGCTGGGTTTGTCTCCTTGCTTTATGTCCTTGCTGTCCCTAAAGGAAAAACATATTCAAAATACCATCAGCAAGCATGGGGTGGGTGGGAAAGGGCCCAACTCTGCTCAGATGTGGAGGAAAAGCATCAATATCTGCAGCCTTGGAGTATCTTGGAGCTGGAAAGCAGAAATTGTGATAGGACAAGGAACAATAAATTCAGATTGAAAGAGGAGAAATTTAGGTTGATAAATGAAGAAATTGAAGAACTGTGAGGGTGGGGAGGCCCTGGCAGAGGTGCCCAGAGAAGCTGGGGCTGCTCCATCCCTGGAATTCCAAGATGAAGCTTGGAACAGCCTGGGATAGTGGAAGGTGTCCCTGCCTATGGGACAGATGATGTTTAAGGGCCTTTCCAACCCAAACCATTCTGGGATTCTACAAGTTTTCCTTCAGCTGATGGAAAAGAACATTTGGCAATGCACGGATCAGCCCCTGAGACACCAGGGGAGGCACAGAAAGGCCAAATTTCTCCTCCAACAGAATATTCCCTGTAAAGATCTGAACCAGGTGATGAACAGAGCTTCACCAAGCAGTTACTTTTGGAAAGGTATTCCACAAGTTAAGTTTGGTGTTCTTAAAACCATAAAGAAATTCTTGATAATGTTTTCATGGAGCACTCCACGAGAAACCTGCCCTTGCTGCAGCCTGGTAAATGAATCCTGCATGAATGACACCCAAGCATCCTGGAGTGACACCAAAGTCTGAAATCACAGCCATCCCTGGGACTGACACAAGCAAGTCCTTCCCAAATGTGCCCCCAGAGCCAGCAGCCAGCTCCAGAGGGCATTGTCACCCACCTGTGACACAGCTCAGCACAGCAAATCCCTCTGGCTCTGCCACTTTCAGAACATGAATTAGAATTCGGCCACAAGTAGGAAAAGGACCAAAGAGTTTTGCAACTAGAGTAGCTGAGCTAAACAAGCCTCAGGTACTCCTTTGGCCCTGCCACTTGCAGGATGTGAACCAGAATTCAGTCAGAAGTAGGAAAAGGAGCAAAGAATTTTGCAACTAGAGCAGCTGAGCTAAACAAGCCTCAGGTACTCAGCTGTGGCCACCAGCAGCTTCTCAGGGGCAGAAGAACACCACCCACACCATTCCCTGCAGAGCATCTCTCAACCCCTTGGATTTCCTCAAGCAAGCCCTGATCTGCAAAGCTTAAAGGCCTCCAAGTCTTCCCTCAGCTCTCCCAAGAATTTGCTTTCCAAGAGTCATCCTGCAATTACTCACTTCTCCCTGCAGCACCGACCTGGTAAGGAGCTCTGCCAGGCCCAGAATTGGGGTTTGTGCTGCAATTTGAGCTCAGCTCTGCAAGTGCTGAGCAATATGTCCCCAACCCAGCAGAAATGCACAGATTGAAGCACATATTGAACTCTCTGTGTCTGAAATCCACGGGCTGTGCAAAGCCAAGCCTGTGCCTGCACCTTCCTGAACCAGACCAGAGGAGATCCTTGAGGGCAGCACAGAATTGTGCTGATAGTCTGGAAAAGAGCAGAAAGGTCAAGAAGGCAGCTCAGGCCTGCCTGTGGCACTGAAAAGAGTTAATTCTCCTCAGAAAGAACTATTAGAGGGGTTAATTAGACGCCTACAAAGATACTTTTCTGCCATCCAGTCTGACATCAGTGGAAAACGAGGAGATTCAGCAGCTCATTATGCAGTCTCCCAAACAGCAAGCAGATGGTAACAACTTTTGATCACCAACCTACACTCCCTTCAAATTGATCATCCAAGAATGAAAACCTGCACAGATCCTGGAGCAATTCCCTGGGCCCGCCACTGCTCTACAAGCAATAACAAAATGTTATATTTCTATTACATCTCCCAGCAAGAGAGACAAAAGAGAAAGCAATAAGTCAAAAAAGCAATGACACCTGCAGGGCTGTGCAGAAACAGGAGTGTTTCATGACAAGTGCTTTGAAAAGAATATAAAAATAGTCTGCCTTCTGCATGTTTTTGAGCAGGAAAGTCCAGCTTTGTTTAAGATTTATTCTGTCTGTTTTGCCATTTCACAGAATGCTGTCCTCCCGTGACATCCAATCACATGTTTACATATTCATGAAATAAAATTAATGCAATTATTATGCCTCAGAGGATTAGCAAATCACTGCAAGCATTAGGGAGGAATTTGCCTTCTGCCCAGAGCCAGCAGTGCGAGGATGGGCAGATGCATTATTAACCATGGCATTGTCCCTGTGGATCACCCGATCCTGGTTACCACTGGAGACAGACAGACCCACAGACAAACGGCCTCATCTCCCACAGAAACCCCCCCTCAGCCAGCTTGGAAGAAACCTCTCCCTTCCTGCTTGGAATGGCTGCAAAAATCCCCAGGAAAAGTTGGAAAATGTTTCTGAAATGCAACAAGAGAGATCTGAATAATAAATCCAATAATGCACCAGTCACAGCTTGGAAAGGGTCATTAATGAGCAGGGTTATAAATCACACCCTAAACCCTCCCTCAGTCCCAAATGATTGTAATTCCACTTGCTCCAAAGCCACATCAAACAAAGTATGATGGATAATACAAATCTGGGAGGCAGTGAAGGGGAAACAGCACAAAGTAAGGATTTCACATCCCTGTGAAGGTGACAGACACAGCCCCAGCACTGTCACCTGCAGGTCACCCACTCACTTCCCAAGGAGGAACAGATCCAGGCTTTGTTTTCCTCCCCTCCCCACCACAAAGTCAGCAGCTCCTGTAATTAACAGCAAGAACTCCCGTGTCTGATGCTTCCATCAACATCCCCAAGGCTGGAACTTGGGGCAGAACAGAGCTCCCAAGCCTTGTTTAAGAAATAAACAAAACATCAACAGACACTGTTCAACCATCTTTGATGTTGAGGGAAGTTTTGAAAACCTGACAGCTCAAAGGATAAAAATAAAAATTAAAACAAATCCAAGCTGGTTATTTTAATCCTTGTCGTTTCCAAGCTAACATCAGAATCTTTCAGTGCTTTGGGGATATGCAATGCTGCTGTCATCTGTGCTTTATTCCAAGGGAGAGTGAGATAAAGCAACAGAGCTGGTGCTGAGCACCCAGGCCCACTTTGGGGTGGGGATGTAGGTGTGATACAACTCCCAGAAGAGCTCAGGCCCTTTTTTCCCTGCTGTAACTCCAGCAAGGCTTCATGGGCTGTATCCCCAGCCCAGCCTTGTGCAGGGCTCACACAGCCCGGTGGGAGTGAGCCTGAGGAAGGCTCTGAGGAAGGCTCAGAGCGGGGGCGGCAGGGACATTGTGCAGCAGGAGACAAAGCTGCAGCTCTGCATCGTCCCACTCACTCCCACGGCTCGTCAGCACAGCCCTCACAAGTTAATGGATGGGAGACGCTGTGATCTTCAAAGCTGCGATCAAAGCCGCTTCCCTTTGTTCAGCCCTTGATGTTTCCTCCCGTTACCTTTCTGAAAACAACAAAACAATAACTTCTGATTGATCCCTCTTGTGCAGCATCCCCCCTGCTCTGCTCCAGCCCTGAGGCACAACCAGAGAGGGCCAGAGCCACAGAGTGCCCTTTGTCCTGAGGACCTGGCTCAACCCTGTCCCCTCCCTTTAACAGATCCTCTCCTGCTTCATCCAGGTGTTTATCAGATGGGGGTTTCACCCAGCTCTTTATCACATGGGGGTTCCATACATTTGTTTATCACATCGGGGTTTTACCCAGCTCTTTATCACATGGGGGTGTCACCCAGCTCCTTATCACATGGGGGTTTCATCCAGCTCTTTATCACATGGGGGTTTCTCCCAGCTCTTTATCAGTTGGGGATTTCATCCAGCTTTTTATCACATGGGGGTTTCACCCAGCTCTTTATCAGATAGGGGCTTCTCCAAGATAATGTCGGGGGTTCCGAGTTATGGGGGCTCCATCCAGCACTTTATCAGATGAGGATTTCACTCAGATCTTTATCACATCGGGGTTTTCACCCAGCTCCTTATCACATGGGGGTTCCATACATTTGTTTATCACATGGGGGTTTCACACATTTGTTTATCACATGGGGGTTCCATATATTTGTTTATCACATGGGGGTTTCACCCAGCTCTTTATCACATGGGGGTTCCATACATTTGTTTATCACATGGGGGTTTCATACATTTGTTTATCACATGGGGGTTTCACCCAGCTCTTTATCAGCTAGGGGCTTCTCCAAGAGAATGTTGGGGGTTCTGAGTTATTGCGCTGCTGTAAATATAAATACATCCCGAAGATCTGAAGTTTCCATCCTACTGAGTCAAAATCACAAGCTGCATCCTAAATCTATCTAATCTAGCCTCTCCTGCAGATGCATGTGATTTAATGGAGCAAGGGAACAGGAATAGATTCTGTTTTCTGAAGCAGCATTTCCACGATGCACAGGACAATGCCAGCCACCAGCAGTCTAAGGAAAAGCTATTTTTTTAGGGCTTTCAGCAGATTCTCTCTGTCTATGAACACACTCAGTGCAGTGAATCCTCACTTCCTACTGTTCTCCCTTGCCAAAAAAATTAAAAAAAAACAAAAAGCCACCTGTATAGACTCTGGAGCAGAGCCTGAAAAAGCGGCACAAACCAAACCCTGCCTCTCCCCATCAGTGCAAATACACAAACACGGGGAGAGGAAGGCAGAGCGGAACCACGAGCCCTTGTAGAGGCAGGAGAGAGCACATGGGCAAACAAACCCAACCATGTTCCTGCAGCAGCAGCTCCGTGACGCATCCAGCCCCGACCCCTCCTGCCTCCCCCTTTTCCCGGACCCAGATGTTACGGCAGGAATGAGTGTCCCTATGGGAATGGGGGATGGGGGACACAGCAGGGGAAATGAGGAGGGGTGAGGGGAATGAAAGCTGGGAAAAAAAAAAAATAAAGAAGAAAGAAAAAAAAAATAGAACCCAAACAATCAGATTTGCCCATTGTTCGGAACAATCGAAAAGGCTGTTTTAGCAATTCCGCCCTGCAGGAGAGGCAGGGCACGTGCGTGGGGGGCACAGAACAAGGAGAGGGAGAATAAAATGAAGATAAAATGAAAATTAGAAAGGGTTCAGCCCGCGGAAAGGAAGAGAAACGAAGCATCTCTGCACCATGATGTCACGCCGCCTGCTCTCCAGCCCCCCGAACGCAGAGGAGCAGCAGCAGCAGCAGCAGCAACCAACATGGACTCCGGCTTTAATCTGCCCGGAGAGCGCCTGTGTGCGATGGAGGAGCCGCCAGCGCCGAGCCCTGCGTGTGACACACGTGTGACAGCGACAGCACTGACCTGGCAGCCATTGGGGAGCGTGGAGCGGCTCAGCAGCAGCAGCGGCAGCGGCAGCAGCAGCTAGGCGGAATTCAGTGGGGATCGCCCGGCACTCATGGGGTTCATTCATTCATTCATGCACTGTGCGGCCGGCCGGGAGGGTACTCACCTCCTGCAGCATGGCACGGCCCTGCCCGGGCTCTCAGGGGCACCGCGGAGCTGCCCCGGCCCCGGCCGTGCCCATGCCCGTCCCCCCGCTGATGCTGCCCGGTGCGGCCGCACACGCTCCGCGCACACGCCTGCGCAGCGCTTTACATAATGCGCCCACCCCGGCCCGCCCCGAGCGCATCAACCCGGCAAAGGGACCCCCAAAGGGTGGGAAAACGCTACGAGTTACAGATCCGACAGGTTGGGAATGTTGTCTTTTACAGAATGTGCCCAATCCTGCCCGCCCCGCTCGGATCACCCCGGCAAAGAGATCCCCAAAGGCTGGAGAAAACGCTACGAGTTACAAATCCGACAGGTTGGAAATGTTGTGTTTGTCCTCCTCCGATTTACAGAATGTGCCTGCCCCGCTCGCAAAGAGACCCCCAAAGGGTGGAAAAACCGCTACGAGTTACAAATCCGACAGGTTGGGAATGTTGTCTTTTACAGAATGTGCCCAATCCTGCCTGCCCCGCTCGGATCACCCCGGCAAAGAGATCCCCAAAGGCTGGAAAAACGGTATGAGTAAAAGATCTGACAGGTTGGAAATGTGTTTTACAGAATGTGCCCAATCCTGCCCGCCCCGCTCGGACCACCCCAAAGGCTGGAGAAAACGCTACGAGTTACAAATCCGACAGGTTGGAAATGTTGTGTTTGTCCTCCTTGTTTTACATAATGTGCACACCCCACTTGCATCTCCCCCTGCCAAAGAGACCCCCAAAAGGCTTTAAAAAGGCTGGAAAAACTCTATGAGTTAAAGATCCGACAGGTTGGAAATGTTGTGTTTTACAGAATGTGCCCAATCCTGCCCGCACCGCTCGCATCTCCCCCGCCAAAGAGACCCCCAAAAGCTTTTTGAGGTTTTAAACACTACGAGTTAAAATCTGACAGGTTGGAAATGTCTGTCCTCCTCATTTTACAGAATGTGCACACCCCACTTGCATCACCCCCTCCAAAGAGACCCCCAAACACTTTTTGAGGATTTAAACACTATGAGTTAAAAATCTGACAGGTTGGAAATGTTGTGTTTTGTCCTCATTTTACATAATGTGCCTACTCCATTTACATCTCCCCCTCCAAAGAGACCCCCAAATGCTTTACAAGGGCATGAACAAACACTACGAGTTAAAAATCCGACAAGTTGGAAATATTGTGTTTGTCCTCCCCGCTTTACACAATGTGCTCACCCCACTCACATCACCCCCTCCAAAGGGACCCCCAAAAGCTTTTCAAGGATTTAAACACTACGAGTTAAAGATCTGACAGGCTGGAAATGTATTTATCCTCCCCACCCCCCTCCCTGCACACTCCACTCACATTTCCCCCGATGAACCCCAAAAAACCTGACCCTAAACGCTTTCCAAGGACGCCAACAAAACCCAGGAGTTAAAATCCCACAGGTTGGAAACATTGTGTTTTGTCCTCCCTGCCACACACGCGCTGCTGGGAGAAAGTTTCAAAGCGTGTAAGCAAGAACAGGCAGGAAAATTAAACCCTAATTAAGCGGCCACGTGGATTATCTGAGCTGAATTAAACAACGCTCATTCAGAGTTAAGGTGACCTCAACTCAATTTAGCCGGCTCCGTCTAGGAAGCTAATTTGGTTTCTTGGTTTTTTTTTTTTGTTTCTTTTGCAGTGCTTATCCATGTGTAAACAGGCCTGGGATTTTTAAAGCGACATAATCCAGCAAAGTTTACAGTTTTTTTCAGCATTAGGGCACTGTATTCCTCCAAACCTGCTTGGGGACATCTTTATTTCAGAATATGGAGATGGACTTCAATACAATACAATAATTAAGGGACAATAAATTCCTCTTAGTACAATAAAAATTAAGATTATGGATTATGAGAGCAAAACAATCACCCAGCTTGCATTTGCCTCCCAGGCCTTGTGTGTGTGAGGAAATAGAGTAGAACTGAGCTGGAACTGCACTGACACCCCTGATTTGAGCACAAGTGTCCTCGTGTGGAATTACACTGAATTATTGGACTCAGGATGCTGTGAATGACCCCCACTGCCAGCACAAGGAGCAGTTCCTTGAATGCTGTCAATACTGATCACTCTGCCCTTTGCTGCTCTTGTTGTATTTTGCCCATTCCACACCCAGGCCTGAGCATTTTCTCTTTTCCTGACAGTCAGTCCCAGCTTTGGGTGCTAATTCCCAGAAGGAATGATGGATAATCAACCCCAAAATGCTGATTGTCCATCATTCCACTGTCATCAACAGCTGTGGGAGCAGGAGCTGCTCCAGCAGGCTCAGATCAGTGCCATTCAAAGGCTGCACAGGATTTTAAACTGAAAACAGCACCACCATCCACAACCCTACCATCACCTTCATATTACTCAGAGATTACACCCAGGTGCACATGAATCCACTGTTCTAATAACTTCATTGCATCCATCAGCCTGAGGTCAGCTTTGTTGTTCCAAATGCTTCCCAAAGTTGGCCAGCTGGAGAATTAGTAATTTATTTCAAGGAAATGAGGTTTTAAACTGAAATTTTCCCACTCCCTGTGCCCAAGGATGTGACTCCCACTGACACACCGTGTGGAGGATTGTATCCAGGGTCAGGGAGTGGATAATCTGGATAAACCCAGAGAAGAGCAACCAGCACTAAAGGCACTGAATCCTTCCAGCACAGCCTGGAGGCCCAGGAATGGCTGAAATTTAAATGCTCACCTGGAATCCAGGTTTGATCCCACTGGGTACCAGCTGGAAATGCTGAAAATTGGAGCTGGATGAATCCTGACCAGACAAGAGAAACCTATTTTGGGAAGCAAACAGAACTAACCACTGTAACTAATTCAAGGCTCAATTACCCATCTGTGGCATGCATTATTATGCAAGGGTTTGTGCTCTCCCAAACACTGTTCTGTACCTCCAACCAGAATCAATTCAAGCCTCACACTTTGCATTCAACAGCACTTGGAATGAGATATCTGAATGGTCCCATTTTGTTTTACAGCCTATGGATCTTTCAGTGGTTTTTTTTCTCTTCCAGAAAGTGAGAAAATAATTAAAAACACAATTCTTAGCCTCCACAAATGTTGATACGTTCAGTCTGGATGAATTTTAAGGTTTGAACAGATTTTTCAATAGCCACATGAGTTACACTGACCCAAATGCTGAGATAAATTCAATATAATGGCTGCTTCAGATCTGGAGCACACAAAGGCTCAAAGCAGGTCCTGGAGTGGCAGGACAGACATGAGGTGAAGCCTGTCAGGAGAGAAATGATCCAAACAAAACTCCTGCTCCCAAAAGCACTTAAAGAGCAGCGGTAAAAATGCAAGATTTACTCAGAGAAAAGCTTCTTAGGCTGATCTGGCATGGTGTGCAAGGGGCAAAGTTATGGGGAATTTGGAGAACCACACAGCACCTCAAAAGCTTTACAAACTTGGTCAGATCTGCAAAGTTTCGCCCCAAACTCTTGGAAGGACAAAGAGCTTTTACATTTCTGCACTGAAGACACTGAGGACAGCTCATTTTCATGGTGATAGAATTTGGATAAAACTGCGCTGAGAGAGGAGCTTTAGGAGCCTTTAAGGAAGCTCAGGGCTGTGCCCATGTCATGCTCAGCAGGCAGATGCTCACATTGTCCTTCACACATGAAATAAAGTCCTTGTCCTGAGTCTTGAACAGCAGGCTCATGCAAGCGAGCCCAGCTGGCATAAAATGCATTCTTGCAGCTCTTGAACAAGGCAGGAATTTGCAGCTTCATGTCCAGAAGAGTTTCCTTAAAGGCTCCTAAAGCTCCTCTCTCAGTGCAGTTTCATCCAACTTTTATCACCATGAAAATGAGCTGTCTTCAGTGCCAGGGATGGGGCTGCAGAAATATAAAAACTCTTTGCCCTTCCAAGAGTTTGGGGTGAAACTTCAGTTTGTAAAGCTTTTGAGGCGCTGTGTGGTTTTCCAAATTCCCCATAACTTTGCCCCTAGCACAGCACAGCTCTGCCAAGCCCTGCAGGAGCGCCAGAGCCACATCTGGGCACATCCCTGCCTCCACTTTCCTGGGTCAGGCTGTTCAGTGGCCAGGCAGGCAGCACCTTCTCCTTGCCCAAACCGGGCCTGCACGCCTGCAGGGCTGCTGTGCTGCTGTAACACAAGCACTCTCATGCATATTGCATCTCCCAGCCCGAGGAAATGAGGCACTGGCTGGGTAATTAAAGCCCAGGGCTGCTGACAGATCCACGGCAGGGCCGGGATGTGCAGGCCTGCAGAGCATCAGGTGGGGCTGGGATCAGCTCTCCAGAGCAATCCTACCCTCCCTGTAAGGCACACCAGCGGTGCAGAACAAAAAGAGGCCTTGAAAATCTGTCTGCAGAACAATGAGCACCTGGGTGGGTAAACACGCAGGGTTTCTCATTTCCACCCGTGTAATTCTTTGCCCACCTTTAATATGATCTGGTTTGAAAAGTTAAAGAGCTCTTCCCCAACATCTCTGCTCGTCAGCTGAGTTCAGAACAGAACCAGGGGGACACACCTGCATTGTGTTTCCAGCCTTGTCTTTGAGAAAAAACCAACAGAAATGTCAAGAAATGTTGAAGGAAAACGTGTCCTGAGGGAAAACCCAGTGCAACAACCTCAGATGTGCAAGCAGGATTAGCACTGGTGGGAAACTGGGTGCTAATGAGCATTTTGCACGTTTAATTTGCTGGTTTTTATTCTCCCTCTTCAGGAATGAGTGAGTGGACTCCTGACTGTAATTCTTTGCCCACCTTTAATCTGATCTGGTTTGAAAAGTTAAAGCCACTGGGAGAGCTCTTCCCCAGCATCTCTGCTGGTCAGCTGAGTTCAGAACAGAACCAGGGGGATACACTTGTGTTTTATTTCCAGCCTTGCCTTTGAAAAAGACACAACAGAAATGTCAAGAAACATTGAAGGAAAACGTGTCCTGAGGGAAAACCCAGTGCAACAACCTCAGATGTGCAAGCAGGATTAGCACTGGTGGGTAACTGGGTGGTAATTAGCATTTTGCACGTTTAATTTGCTGGTTTGCTATTCACCCTCTTCAGGAACGAATGGGGGACTCCTGACTGCACAGCTCGGGACAGGGGGATTCTCTGGCTGGGGTTTTGCTCCTGTTTGACAATTCCTGCTCAGCCCACGGGTGCTGCTCCTCAAACCCCACAGGATTCCCAGCCTGTGACCGTGTTCACAGGGGTCTGAGGATGAGGGAAGAGACGAGGATCTGACTCCATGCTTCAGAAGGCTGATTTATTATTTTATGATATATATTATATTAAAACTATACTAAAAGAATAGAAGAAAGGATTTCATCAGAAGGCTGGCTAAGAATAGAATAGCAATGAATGATCACAAAGGCTTGTGGCTTGGACTCTCTGTCTGAGCCAGCTGACTGTGATTGGCCATTAATTAGAAACAACCACATGAGACCAATCCCAGATGCACCTGTTGCATTCCACAGCAGCAGATAACCATTGTTTGCATTTTGTTCCTGAGGCCTCCCAGCTTCTCAGGAGGAAAAATCCTAAAGAAAAGATTTTTCCTAAAAGACGTCTGCGACACCACCCTGTCAAAGCAACAGGAAGCACTCTCCCTTTCCCCTTGTGGAAAACGGGCTCCTAGACAGGTGCCAGACCAAGCAAAGCTCTTTCTGAGCTGGCAGTGGCATTTTCACGGAGTCCATGGATTCCTGGAGCAGTGGGGGCTGGAGGAGGCCGGGAATCATGTGCTCACAGGCATGGGGAGGAAGAGGGGGAGGAGGAGAACAAGGGGAGAGAGAGAACAAAGTGTCAACATCTTAACTGGGACACACAAAGAGCCAGTTCTTAGTAAGAACTTAATCCAGGATTAACAAGAGGTCAGCTACCTCTGCAAGGAGACTGCACTAAGAGGAGCTAATTAGCTCTCCTTAATTGCACAAAAGGAACCACGCAGAATTAAAAGACACTCACCAGCGGCAGGTCCCACCTCACCCAGGGCACACAGCCCTTCCTGCTGTCCCCAACACCAGGCTCAGACAATCAGCACATGGAGAGGTGCAGGGATGGATGGCAGGGGAAAGGCTGTGGGGAGGTTCAGCTCAACAAGGGCTGGAGTGAGAGCTGGACAAGCCTTTTAGCATGGCCAGAGTCTGTCCAAGCAGGTTCCTCATCAGCCAAGTGGGATGGTGTTCACAGGGGCCTGAGGATGAGGGAAGAGACGAGGATCTGACTCCATGTTTCAGAAAGCTGATTTATCATTTTATATAATATATTATACTAAAACTACACTAAAAGAATAGAAGAAAGGATTTCATCAGAAGGCTGGCTAAGAATAGAAAAAGAAAGAATGATAACAAAGGTTTGTGGCTTGGACAGAGAGTCTGAGCCAGCTGACTGTGATTGGCCATTAATTAGAAACAACCACATGAGACCAATCACAGATGCACCTGTTGCATTCCACAGCAGCAGATAACCATTGTTTGCATTTTGTTCCTGAGGCCTCCCAGCTTCTCAGGAGGAAAAATCTTAAAGAAAGGATTTTTCATAAAAGATGTCTGTGACATTTTATGAAAATAAAGGGCTCTGTTTGTCCTCCCCCAAGGGCTGCCCCAAATCCCTGAGGAATCACAGCTATCAGCTCACAGAGATGCCCAGGAGGATGCTTAATGCAGTTCTGGCCTTCCTTAAATCAGTGTGCTCTCTGAAGATGAGGAGGAAGAGGAGCACAAGGCAAACCAGTTTTCCTCTGTAGGTTGAGGCCAAGATGATCCCATCCCAGCACGGAGAGGCACTGCAGGGTAGGTGTGAGGAGAAAGGGAGAGCACCCAGCACCAGGGACAGGCAGCAGATCCCACCTGGGAGCCACCACTTTGGAATGATGCACTGGGAAAGGCTGAGCTTCTCACTCCCAAATCCCCTCTCTGGAGTTTCTAACCATGCACCACTCACACACCTGGAGCTCCTCTGCTTGGCACTAAATCCATCTGCTTTTTCCTGGGGAGCCATTGCATGTTCTGTCCTCCTGCATCTCTCACCCCAGCAGCCCTTGCTCTGCTCTGACAGATAATGGACCCAGCAGTGCGCTGGAAAATGAAGATTACCAGCACATCAATAACCCAGCAGATGTCTCTGAGAGGGAGCACTAATAAAAGGAACTCCTGCATTTATTTGGGTTACAGCAGCGTGCTGAGGGCTGGGGAGATCAGGCAGGCAGGGCCTGAGTGCACCTCAGCAGGAGCAGCTCCCCTTTTCAGGCAGGATGAAGGGAAAAGCAAAACAGCTTTTCAGAGAAGGCTGCCCTAAACACAAGAAAAAATAACAGAAACAGGAGCTCAGCCTAATTACAGGTCCCTGTGAAATCATCACAGTAGCGCCTCTGTTATTTATCTTTTTTTCTTCCCTCAGGACAGAGTTAAATGTTTTGCCACTGTACTTCCAGTGTTCCACTGATTTCCTTAACTTCTCTTGGCCCTTTTTTTCCAGATTCCTGAAATCTGCTGAGCTCACCCCAAAACTGACCATAAACCCTGCAAAGCTGCTCAGTGCAGCCCCTGCCCCTAGAATAAATAAGGTGGAGAATAAGGCTGCCCTACCCACAAAGGCCAGAAACAGGAGCTCAGCCTAATTACAGATCCCTGTGAAATCATCACAGTACTGCCTCCATTATTTATCTTTTCTTCCCTCAGGACAGAGTTAAATGTTTTGTCTCTGTGCTCCCAGTCTCACTGCAGCCAGGAGGGACCAGCAGCACCAAAATTTCACCTCAAACCCAACCCAAACAAACGAGTTCTTGGGATGCCACAGGGAATGTGAGACAGCCACCCCCTCTCTGCTCCCAGGAGCTGAGCAGCAGCCCCAGTCGTGCTGCTCCTGTGCAGGCTGAGCACAAAGGGAGAGCTCCTGACATCTGGTAAAGCTTCAATAGCTGCCATTGGGGAGAGCAGAGCTGTGCCAGGGGCTGGCCTGCAGCAGCCTCCTGGTACAGGCAGGCCCCACCAGCACCAGCACCCCTCTGCTCCCTCTTCCCTGCTGGGCTGAGCTGGAAGAGCTCACAGCTCGTTCAGAACGAGAAGGGAAATTGTCCCAGTTGTCCTAAAATGGTCCATGGGGCAATCTCTGTCTCCAGCGCTGGCTGGTGCAGTGAGTGCTCCTGCATTGTGATGCTCTGTTATGGATATTCCAGCTTCTCCATCCCTCCCAGCTGTTCCAGTCTGGTTATCCAGACAGATCCCAGCCTCCTGCAGCCTCCTACACAGCACTGCCCCCGTCTCTGCCTTCAGACCTGCCCTGTGCCACCTCTGATTTCCAGCCCCAATCCAACTGGATTCACCCCTGCTCCCACTGATTTCCTTAACTTCTCTCGGCCCTTTCTTCCAGATTCCTGAAATCTGCTGGGCTCACCCCAAAACTGACCAAAAACCCCCACAGAGCTGCTCTGTAGTGCAGCCTCTGCCCCCAGAATAAATAAGGTGGAGAATAAGGCTGCCCTACCCACAAAGAAAAAGGCCAGAAACAGGAGCTCAGCCAAATTACAGATCGTGTGAAATCATCACAGTAGTGCCTCATTATTTATCCTTATTTTATTCCATTAGCAAAGAGTTAAAGCTTTTGTCACTGGACTTCCAGTGTCACCGCAGGGGCAGCCAGGAGGGACCAGAAGCACCAAAATTTCACCTCAAATTTCACCTCAAACACAAACAAGTTCTTGAGATGCTACTGGGAATATTCTCCACCTTAAGTTCTTCCCCAGCTTTTTCCCCAAACCCCTTCCTCCCAGACTGACATTCCCCCATCAGCCACATCTCCATCCCAGCATCTCCATCCCATCCCTGCATCCTTTTCCCCAAAGAGCTGCCTGCCCTCCCAGCACACACACACACACACAAAGGAAGAATTCCCTGCCTGTCTGGGAGGTGAAAAACAAAAATCATCACAGTAGTGCCTCATTATTTATCCTTTTTTCCTTGCATTAGCACAGAGTTAAATGTTTTGCCATGGACTTCCAGTGTCAATGCAGGGGCAGCCAGGAGGGACCAGCAGCACCAAAACTTCAAATTTCACCTCAAACACAAACAAGTTCTTGAGATGCTACTGGGAATATCCTCCACCTTAAGTTCTTCCCCAGCTTTTTCCCCCAAACCCCTTCTCCCAGACTGACATTTCCCCATCAGCCCATCTCCATCCCAGCCCCGCATCCTTTTCCCCAAAGAGCTGCCTGCCCTCCCAGCACACACACAGGCACAAAGGAAGGATTCCCCGCCTGCCTGGAGGTGAAAACCGAGGATTTCAGGGATTCCAGGGGCACCTTTCAGCGCATGGCCCTTCCCGGGAGGCACCCTCGGTTCTTCCCCGCTGCCCTGCGAGCTCCGCCGGGGGAGCCGCACGGAACCGCCCGGGCACCTCGCTGCTGCTGCTGCTGCTGCTGCTGCTGCTGCTGCTCCGGGGCATCTCAGGGCCGCCCAAGGACTCGACAGAAAGATTCCCCGCTCTGATAAGGGCTCGGCATGGCTGGAACAAAGCCGCCTTTGCAGTGCGCTGCCCGGCTCTGGCATCCCAGCCTGGCGCTGCCCGCTGGGGAGAAAAGCTCCCGCTGTGGCTTTAAGGATGTCCCGCAGCACCCGGTTAACCCTGCCCGCTCCTCGCTGCCCCCACCGGGGAGAAAATGCAGATTTCTGCTCCTCTCGTGCCCTTACCCATCGGTGCTGCCGCCCTGGTACCGCAGCCCTGGCATCCCGAGCAGAGCTTTAGTAAATGCTCTACTATACATATATATATATATATACATATATACATATATATATATGTATATATATACATGTATATGTATGTATATGTATATATACATAATTAATATATTAATATATTAATATATTAATATATTAATATATAAAGAAATAATTAATATAAATTAATTATTTTATGTGCTGCTGCCCAGCCCTGGCACCCCGAACAGAACTTTATTAAATGCTCTATTTTATAGATATATTTTTCTAAATATATAAGGAATTTTAATAAATATAATTAATATATTAATCAATATATTAATATATAATAGTATATTCATTAATATATATTAATATTTAATTAATATATATTAATTATTATATGTGCTGCTGTCCAGTCCTGGCACCCCAAGCAGAGCTTTATTAAATGCTCTATAATATAGATAGATTTTATATTTATATATATATATAATCTATCTATATATAAAATATATAGATTAATATATATTAAATATTAATATATTTTACATTAATATATAATAATATATTTTATATATTAAATATATATAAATTAATATAATGTATTAAATATATATTATATACTATAATATATAATATATAATATATAATATATAATATATAATATATAATATATAATATATTATATATAATATATTATATATAATATATTATATATGTTATATTATATATAAATATAATATTATTTATATTATATATAAAATTTATTATTACATACTAAATAGATATAATTATATATATATATATATATATGTGTGTGTGTGTGTGTATAATATTAAATATATAACGCCCTGCAAACCACCAGGGAGCACTTCTGTGCTGACAAAGGAGCAGAGCAGTCAGCATGGACATAACATCCCAATTACCTCGAAATTCCACTTCCTCCGATCCCACAAAGCTCTGGCTTTTTCACCCCGAGGGGCTGCACACCCTCCTAAAGCTCATCAGGCAACACAAAGCATCGATTTCCCTGCTGGAACAGCAGGCAGCAACAGGAAATGTTTAGAATAAATAGAAATATTTGCCTTCAACACTCGGGTATTTCCAAATACAAGCTCTGGGAAAGGCCATTTCTGCACGGAGGTTCTACAATGCAGAAGGTAACAATGTGACTCATCTTGAAAGTGTGTATAAACACACTTAAAAAACCTGTCTGGGGAAAAATAAACAGAGGCTGTGCCTGATTCCCGGCTGGGAAAAGCAGCAACGCAGCCCTGCTGCTGTCCTTGGCTTTGTACCTACTCCAGGCAGGTGCAGCAGAGGAAACAAAACCACAGCCAGCAATTTAAAGAATTTAGAAAGCAAGAAAGCAGCACAGATGGACAGGGAAAGAGCAAAAAAAAAACAAATGAAAAATGTTCCTGCAACATGACAGAGGAGCAGGGAGGACGGATGTGACTGGGAGCTGATCAATCACCCCTCATGCAATGATGAAATATTTGCTCTGTGTGATCAGTTAATCCCGAGCAGGAACACGTTTGGAAGGGTGGCAAAGAACCAGAGAGATTTTCTTACAGAGCAACGAGTTCAAAGGAAAGCAACAAAAACATCCCGGCACTCATGAGGCTCGCTTGTGAAAACAAACTGGAAGGGTAAACAAAGTGGAGTGGTCAACAAATATTTGAAGAATGTAAATATTGGAGAGAAAGAGAAGCTGTATTAAAAGGTTTGGGGTTGGTTTTTTCTTTTGAACAATGAGCAATGGAATGATACGAAATTGTGGGAAAGAAACAAGGCTGAAGTCAAATCCTCACAGCCAGGAGAGAAATGGAATAAACCCGTTCACTTGTCACAGTTATAAACAGCAATAGGTAACAGTTAATAAACACAAATCAGACCCACAGAAACACAGAATATCCTGAGGTGGAAGGAACCCACAAGGATGATTGAAGTCCAGCTCCTGGCCCTGTACAGGATGCCCCATTGGCAGGAGCATGGATCAATACCTCAATAAAATCACACTTCTTTCAGTCCCTAGCTCTGCTTTCCATTATTTCCATTGTTTAAAGAGGCAGCAGCCCAGTCTGCAGCAATGCAGGACTCTAAATTGCAAAATTAGGACTGGTTCAGTGTTACAGTTTCAAGGATTGCTTTAACTTGCTGCATTTTTGTCCCCAAAACTTCCAAGACACACTCAGACATCCTTGGGATTTGGAGTTCCATGTAGGAAACCTTGCTAAGTGAAATCTAAATAATCCTAATCTGGGCTGTGATCCTTGAAAGAACAGATGTGCTCAGGATAACTGTGGTATCTCCAAATATGAGCAAGGCACAGGTTGGTTTGGGACAATGATAAAGATTCAGGTTGGTTTGGAACAATTATAAGGATTCAGAATGTTTTTGGACAATTACATGGATTCAGCTTGTTTTGGAACAATTATAAGGATTCAGGTTGTTTTGGGACAATTACAAGGATTTAGGTTGTTTTGGGTTAATTGTAAGTGTTACAGTTTCAAGGATTGCTTTAACTTGCTGCATTTTTCTCCCCAAAACTTCCAAGACACACTCAAATATCCTTGGGATTTGGAGTTCCATGTAGGAAACCTTGCTAAGTGAAATCTAAATAATCCTAATCTGGGCTGTGATCCTTGAAAGAACAGATGTGCTCAGGATAACTGTGGTATCTCCAAATATGAGCAAGGCACAGGTTGGTTTGGGACAATGATAAAGATTCAGGTTGGTTTGGAACAATTATAAGGATTCAGAATGTTTTTGGACAATTACATGGATTCAGCTTGTTTTGGAACAATTATAAGGATTCAGCTTGTTTTGGAACAATTACAAGGATTCAGGTTGTTTTGGGACAATTATAAGGATTCAGGTTGTTTTGGAACAATTATAAGGATTCAGGTTGTTTTGGGACAATTACAAGGATTTAGGTTGTTTTGGGTTAATTGTAAGTGTTACAGTTTCAAGGATTGCTTTAACTTGCTGCATTTTTCTCCCCAAAACTTCCAAGACACACTCAAATACCCTTGGGATTTGGAGTTCCACATGGGAAACCTTGCAAAGTGAAATCCAAATAATCTGGCCTTGAAAGAACAGATGTGCTCAGGATAACTGTGGTATCTTCAAATATGAACAATGCACAGGTTGGTTTGGGACAATGATAAGGATTCAGGTTGTTTTGGGACAATGATAAGGATTCAGGTTGATTTGGGACAATTACAAGGATTTAGGTTGTTTTGGGTTAATTGTAAGTGTTACAGTTTCAAGGATTGCTTTAACTTGCTCCATTTTTCTCCCCAAAACTTCCAAGACACACTCAAACATCCTTGGGATTTGGAGTTCCATGTAGGAAACCTTGCAAAGTAAAATCTAAATAATCCTAATCTGGGCTGTGATCCTTGAAAGAACAGATGTGCTCAGGATAACTGTGGTATCTCCAAATATGAGCAAGGCACAGGTTGGTTTGGGACAATGACAAGGATTCAGGTTGGTTTGGAACAATTATAAGGATTCAGAATGTTTTTGGACAATTACATGGATTCAGCTTGTTTTGGAACAATTATAAGGATTCAGGTTGTTTTGGGACAATTATAAGTGTTACAGTTTCAAGGATTGTTTTGACTTGCTGCATTTTTGTGCCCAAAACTTCCAAGACACACTCAAATACCCTTGGGATTTGGAGTTCCACATGGGAAACCTTGCAAAGTGAAATCCAAATAATCTGGCCTTGAAAGAACAGATGTGCTCAGGATAACTGTGGTATCTCCAAATATGAGCAAGGCACAGGTTGGTTTGGGACAATGACAAGGATTCAGAATGTTTTGGGACAATTACAGGAATTCAGGTTGTTTTGGCACAGTTACAAGGATTTAGGTTGTTTTGGAACAATTATAAAGATTCAGGTTGGTTTGGGACAATTGTAAGGATTCAGGTTGTTTTGGGACAATTACAAGAATTCAGATTTTTTTGGGACAATTACAAGGATTCAGTTTGTAGCTCTGGGCCAGTCCCCTATGAGAGGTGCAGGGGACAGGGATGGGTGTTTGCATTCCTCATCCTGCTCTTCCTTCAGCAGAGTTTGCTCTCTTTAGAGAATTGTTTAAGCTATAATAATTCTTTGCTCTCCTAAGCTAAGCTTCCAGGAGGGAATTAATACAC